>NC_142178.1:13612500-13912500 GCF_026936395.1 Plectropomus leopardus
GCAGGAGTGTCAAACTCATTTTAGTTCATGGGCCACATACAGCCCTGTTTGATCTCTAGTGGGCTGGACCAGGAAGGCCAATGCATAATAACTTAAATATAACAACACCCCCAAATGTTTTCCTTTCTTTCAGTGTGAATAAGCGCATATATATTCTGCAAATGTTCATTCTTTTGAAAAAAACCAACAACAGATCAGCAGTCTGTGATTTCCTAAGAAAAGTGCAATTTTACCAATATGTATCAGTTTTTCTGCTCAGTGTGACTTCATGTATATTTTCCATGCATTTTCTCTGCTCCCATCACAACACCAGACTTAACTGGAAGCTATTGAGAAGGCAGATTAAGTTATCGCCTTCCTTATAGACAATTTACACATCAAAAGTTTGGGCAGTGCCTTAGCGATAGTGTTCCTCAAATACTGTTTGAAGGTAGAAGTCTGATTTTGAGTGTTTTGCACTGAAGCTTCTGATTGACAACAGTGCTTAATGTATTTAAATATGACCACAGTAAGTGTTCATTGCCTTTTCAGAGAACAGGTTTTTCACTCAGGGTGGAAAACCCTCTGAAGCAGTGTTTGACATGAATTAGGCGACTCACTGTTAAGGTCACTGTTGAAGCAGCTTCTCTGCTGTGTGACAGTGTTTAACATTAGGTGTACTGTTCTCCATTTAAACATGTATTTAGGCTACACAAATAAATTATGGGCTGGTCCACAACAACATATTTCATGCACAGATAACTAAATGCAATTGTATTTTTTGTACTAAGTTTTTAAAATAAAGTTGTTTTTTTTTCTCACAAGACACAGTGAGGACCTGAACACAAGCTGTATTCACAGAGCCTTTACTCTCTGCTAAACATCCTCGTCCTAGAATACTATCATCATAGAAAAGATGCTCAAGCAAAAGGAATTTTTCAAAAGAAAAGCCTTCAAAGAATGTATGATTGTAGGTATATAGAATCCTATAATAAGTGTCAACCAAAATCAGGAAAACTCATCTCTGATGCAATATTCACAGGAAATAATCAGCTGTGAATGCATCATAATTGCTAATCTAAAATCAACTTCCTGCAGTTAGGCATTTGAGTTCACTGTACGGTTTATCAGTTGTTTTTCTACAGTCACAAATCCAAAATGTTGATTAAAATATGACAATTTTTAGTTCTCACCATTCATTCATTCAAATTTTGCTTTCACTGGGCTTTTAATTTCCAAATAAACAAAAAATAGGTAATCCCAGTCAACTTTAAAGCATTTGTTTACTTTCATTAAAAAAAAAGAAGATTCATTACTTTTGAGGGACCTTCAAGAGGCAAACAAAAGTGTTTTTTCATTATTGTACTTTAGGTTTTATAGTTTGAGGGAGGCACGACAACAATTAAGTGAAAAAACAGAAAAAAAAGAAAAACATTGTGACATCCACAACACTGACAACAGTTTTATTTGTCCCCTCACAAAACCTTTCTATTGAAAAATATAATTAGAAGCATGGCTAAGTAGGGTGACTTGGTTGTAAAGATGCACGGTAGTGATTTTCAACACAGAACACATAATAGTTAATCTAGCTTTGCACAATAGGGCCTGCTTTGACATTGTTGCTGTAGCATATTAAACTGGAAGAAAATGTGCTGTTGCCATGCGTGGGATAACAACCATTTATATATTCATAAAAGTATATGGAGAAATACACACAACGCTTGAACAAAGATGTTTTCTCCCTTTTGTGTGTAAGACAAAAGCATCTGCTGTGGTCATGATCACTTTGTATTGTGTATGATTACATGCTTTCACTGTCCTTTGTCTCTTCTATCATCCTATTGCACTTGGAAACTTTACTCCCGCTCTTTTGCCTCATCTCACCCCCTCATTTGTCCTCCTCTCCTTCTGCCTCTTCTCTTCCCTATTTCTCTTCTTCTCCTGCTTCCTTCCCCTCCAGGGCCCTCATGGCAGATTTCCCTCATCTTCCTTTCATGCTTAATCTTTTCTTGTCTTTTATCCTGTATCCCTTCGCTTTTTCTCCCCACTACATTCTTGTCTTTGGAGGCTACCCAGCCTCTGTGGAAAATCTGTGTGAGAGTGAGTGTGTGTGTGTGTGTGTGTGTGATAGATTGCCAGACTTCCTGCCTGAGAACAGAGGGGATCAAAATAGATCAGTTTGATTTCCCGGTCCTCCTCCTGTTTTTCCTCCTCCATTCTCTACGTGGTAGAAGAGGAGGAGACAAGAGTGTTTCCCAGTGAGATGCCCTCTTCTGGTGGAGGAGAAGACTGAAAGTGAGGGGGACATAAAGGTGAGGGGGTGATGTATAAGAGGGGAATGAGGAAAAGAGAAAGAAGCAGGGTTTTGCTAAAGAGAAAGTAGCTGGAGAGAGTGATGGAATAGAAGAAAAAACATGATTGGAGGTGAGATGAGAAAGAGAGGACGAAAGGCAGCAGAAGATGATACAGACAGAATGGAGCATGCAGGAAGCGGAGAGAACAAATGATGATTGTGGATGAGGGGAAAAGAGAGAAGATGATGATACAGTGTATAAGATGAAGTGATAAGGGAAGAGTAAAAAAAGTTCTAAATGTGATGATCTGATTGCATCTATTGTATCAATGGAACAAACCCGGTGAGAGGATTACAGAGCATTTTGATTTCAAACATCTCTGTAGTCAATTTCCTCCCAGCTTCCTTTGTTTTGCTCACAAAACACACACACACACACATACAACACACACACTCTCTCAGGTCCCCATTATTGCTGATCAGCAGCATATTATTGCCATTATTATGTTCCCCACATTGCGTGACATTAATTTTTAAAAGGGAAGTTGTCCTGTGTTGGCTACTGTGTAAATCCAATAAAGAATTGATCGTGGTGCAGGGCCCTGTTTTACTTGGCAATTTTTGTACAAAGCTGAAAAAGCTTTAAAAAAGCTGAAGCTTTAGAAAAGAGGCAAAACAACAGCCTGTACACAATTTAAATTATTCTTATTAAGAGGTTCTCCTGTGTGTTTGTCTTTGATTATAAATGTGTTTCTTTGAAAACAAGAGTATGAACTGTATTTTGCCTGCAATTACAATTTGATGAAACCAGAGAGCCTTTGGGGAACAAGCCGGTACACTGACACTTACACGCAGACACAAACACTGACCTCCACTTTCAATATTGGCAATTTAATATTTAATTTTCTTTTTTTCTTAAATTCCTTTCCTTGTTTGCCTTTTCTTAGTTCTGGTCATTGGCCATTTCAAACAATCCCAAACATTATATTATGTTTATTAAAGACAAAAAACAGACAGAGACCTAGAGACAGACATGAGACAGATTAAGGGTTGGGTAGAAAGGATAAAGGGAATGATGATGAAGTGCTGTTCACAATTTCGTCCCACAAAGTCCACCTTTAAAATTTGCTTTAAGCTTCTCTAGCCCAGTTTCGAGTTTAGAGGACACTTTTTTTGGTAGGTCCCAATTTATAATTAATTGCCCAGCATAACTGACTGATAAGCAGTAGGTTATTCTAAATTTTAACAAAATCTCTTTAACATCTTCACTTGAGAGCTACCTGTTCATCACGTGGCTTTTGAATATAGTGAAAGACCAACTAACATGTAGAAATTCCCCAAAATATAGCCCACAAGAAAAGCACAGAGCTTGTCTTTTTTTAACATTTTGATGCTTGGTGCATATGAATGTTAAGTAATTTACACTTCAGCCTTGAGCTGACAGGTTTCCCAAATAATTTAGCACAATGTCTGCATGTAAACAATTAGCAATAGGTGAAAGAAGAAGTGGTAAATGAGTGTCAGAAGTGGAATTAACACATTAACACAAAACAAGAGCTAAGTTCATTTTCATTCACATCTTTCCATTGGCATAACTCATTAAAGTAATATAAACATTATTAGATATCACCGAAACGGTTTGTGAGGTTGTTATATGATGTAAGGACACACAAAGGGTAGAAAGTAGAGGGGGAGAAATGCATTAAGCCATTAGGCCCACTAACAAATCAAAAATAATACTTAAATTATCAGTGAGTTGATCTTCAGCATGACAGTGTAAATTTGTTCTATAATGGAACAAAAAAAAAAAAAAAAATAGACAGATGCAGGGACTTTACCGTGGTCTAGAAGTTACCACTGATTTATTTGTAGATTGTGACATTTTACAAGGCATGTTTAATGTTTTTCGATTAGATGTGGTGGTTGTATAAAACACTTTTGTAGAGGTGGTGGACAAATATATTTACTTGACATTTAAAAGGAAGAAAAAGGAAAAACAACATAATTGCAGAAGACAGGATATTTCTTGATACAGATAAATGATGATAGATGCTGAGAAGAATTAAGGCATGGTGTTATCGAGGGGAATTCCTCTTCTTCTTTTGTCTTCTTATAGGATAGTAGGTTGACATTTATTGTCTATTGCTGTCTAATGGGGATACCCTTCATTTGTTGGGAAGCTGTATTCAATCACAGTCGCTGTGGCATAAAGGGAAGGGAGGTTATGCCCCATGGACCGTATGTGAGCGCATTAATCTTCCAATCTCCTTATGATTTATTCCATTTTAGGTTTACTCAGTCTCCAATCCTGCATATTTAAGTTTTGAGGACATGCTCCTCACATATCCTTACACAACAGCAGAATTACTGTCACAGTAAAGAGCTGCATGTGACATTCAGAGCATTAACGCAGCAGCAAACCACTATTTGTTATGTAAAGATATAGCATTGAATTGGTTATGTTTAGGCAAGAGTAGTGGGACTGGTGAGTGTCAGCGTAAGCCAAACAGAGGCAGAGTAAGGCAGTGTAAGGCGGGCTGTTCCTTTTCTATCCCAGGAAATGCTAATTTTTGCTTGAGCAGAGAATTAAGTCATACTCCTTTGTGTGTTGAGATTGGAGCATCTTTGGTCTTTCTTGTGGTAGTCTGTCCGGCAGCATGTGTGTGTTATTGCATGTGAGTCCCTATGTGTGTAGCCTATCACATTAGCTAGGTAATTGCTGCCGCTCTGCATTGTGGCTTGTTCCAGGAGCAATGTATAAAATGACTTTGTCGCAAACATTGAGTAAAATTGTTATGTCGTTTTCATAAGCCACCAGTGTTTCAATTCTCTGGCTCTCTTCTATGGCTCTCTGCCTCTCACAGACATACACACAAAGCGTGGCTTTTGCAAGGCTCCAGACCGTGACTGTTTAGTCACATTTTGCTACCACTGAGCACTACTGCAGTTTGTAAATACCATTCAAAATATTCAGTTAATTATACGACAGTAGCTTATTTATGTAACTTTATTGTAACTACAATTCATTCAATAATGTTGTGTTTTAGGAGTTAATATTAGTTTAAAGGACATTTAAAAATAACAATATATATATCCTGTATGACAATATAGCCTTAGAATATCGCTATATTATTTTAAAGCCATCACGCCCTAGGTGAGCTTAATCAAGTTGCAGCAATACCAATAAAGACATTGTGCAGTCTGAGTTTATGGATATGGTTGTGACATAATGCATACGTTTTCTAATGTTTTTAGTGACATTTCCATTCAAAAAGGAAAACATAACTGATCACTGAATTCCATAGCAACAAAAAAAAACCACAGCAAACTATAAATTATTAGTTATTGGAACATGTATCACCAATCAGATGGCTTGTGTCGAACTACCTGATTTAGAACACAAGTTAGATGCTTTTTTAAAGATCTCTTACCGCGAAATGTATGATGTGGTAAAGGATGCAGAGGGTTAAAATGGAAATGACTGTTTACCAAGGAGCAGCTTGTGTCATTAATATGAGAATCCATTTCTCTGTCTCTAATTCATCTTATTTTCACATTGCCACAGAGAATGGGTGGCAAATTTCAAGGTAAAATTGCTCTAACCTTTACAATGCAAACTTAGTACAGCAAACTTTGAAAGCAAAGCGGAGACAATACAGGGGAAATCAGGATAATGAGGCCAAATGGCCCTCTTTGAAATGGAAATGGGAAATATAAACCAGCCTAATGAGTAGTCTTTATTTTTGATCTGTTATTGGGAACCAATCTATTCTAGTATGGTCCTGTATTGGAAAAAGATGAGACCCTTTTCATCTTCTGTGGAAACCAGACAATGAGTAGCCCTGTTTAATTCTGCAGCGCAGAACTTGTTAACTCTGTCCTCAAGTGACACCTGTCCTGCTCTTTCGCTCCAGCCATGTTCTTACACATCAGACTAAATTTAGGGCTACACAGTCCAATGGTTACAGACAACTGGGTGTAGAAACACTGTAATGAAAAGCAGGCTCAACCTGTGTGGAAGCCAGGCTAGTTCTATTTGTATCTACTTTGGAAAAAATGCATGCTTGTCTTGCTTGTGTGGACCAAACAAAGGGTAGTTCTGCTTGGTCCATTACTGAAAACCAGACAGAAATATCACCATAAAGCCTGAATGACTGTTGAGGTTTCAGCAGTTCAGCCCCACTGACTCAGGAGTCTCCAACAGGTAGCTTCCAGTGACTAAAGTTTTTAAACTGTCCCTGCTTCTAAAATAGCCTGCACCGGTCTGACTTTGCTGCAAAACAATACAGTATAGGGCAAACAGCATATTCGCCATTTGGAAAGGACCTTGGAGACCAGACATTTTCATTTGACAGATACAGATGATAAAAATACTCCCCTCTGATGCCCAACAGGGAGCAACTTGCCATCCAATTTCTTACCATTTCAGACAGAGAGAGAGAGGAAGGAGGATGCCTCTTGACACCTGCTGGCATCATATTTATTTTCTTTTATGTCAGATAGAGAGGGATACTGTCAGAGTAAGGGATTGATGGAGGTTACGGGGGAAAAAAAGATGGGAATCGACACAAACTTTGCAAGGTCACACAAAAAAGAAACCCAAAAAAAACAGCTTTGCAACAGACACAGCAGGAGGGCTTTGTACATGGATCCATTGCTGACGGAGTTCCTGAGTTAGGGAGCTGACTTTGACTATGTCAGAGGACCAATAGTGCTGAGATAAACTACAAGGATTATTCATGTGTACTTCATGACTAAAATTCAGAGTTAAACTTTTATAAATGTCTTTAAAATCAGTTAGATCTGATAAAGTCAATGGGTGTGTAGCAAAATTGAAATTACAATAAGACAGTTAAATACAGTTTTTCCATCAGAATTAAAATAATTTCATGACAGGAGCTGGCAACAAACTTCCTGTTTTTTAAAAATCTGTTTTTATCGTATCATTTGTGTGGCGCTTTTTGTAAAATTCTCTAAAATTGTTTTTGTGGGAACATGAACGCAGCAAAGTTGAAACTCGTCAGGAGCAGCTTCTGTAGACGACGGAAAGCGAACTTTTAGACCCAGCAATGAATGGTTAAGTGTCACTTTCACTGTGCCTGAGGTTCTGCTGCTCCATCTGTGCCTATAGTGTGTTCTGCACCCCTACAGAGGGGCAGCGGCCGATGTTTTAATGGTGGCAGGTCTGCTCACCACAAATAGATTAATGTGTGGGAAAACCTTGAAGTGATAGATGAGGATGTTTTAATAGGTTGCTATTAAAGTTAATTCAATAATGAAAGTAACATTAGTTGTGCATACGTTGCCTTTCTTTCCAGATTGACAGCATTATTAACTTATTCTGTGTCTCTCGATAGAAGTTGCTGTTCTGAACACCTGTGTTACAGACACCTCCCGTTTGGTATTTATATGTCAGACACCTGTTGTTTGCCTGTGTGGACAGAGTCACAGCTGAATACCATCAGAGAGAATCTCGACTGAGAACAGTTAACAGCTTTAGATTGTCTTTTCAACACGAAGGGCAGAAATTCCCATGGTAAAAGAAAGAAAATGCTATTGTTGGCCCACAAGAGGAGAGACTAGATATCTCCATCGACCACATAGTTCTTTATGCCGGGTTTGAATATGAATCTTCTTGGTATCATTTTATTTTCACAGCCATTCTTCAGTAGCCAGTGAAGAGTGACAGGGAAAGTGGGAAAAGAGGGATGTTATGCTGCAGAAGTCATGAACTGCTTTATAAACTTTGGTGTCATCAATCTGTATTATGTGCCTTTTAGGGAAGTCACAGCAGCAGAATTGGAAAAAAAAGAGAAGCCATCCTGCTCAGTCTGGCATCACATTCTGCTAAGCCTGCAAGGCTGCACATTTTTACACAGCACACATTTTAACCAGCATTGCTTTAATTCAGTATGATTATTAGTTTTCTTATAGCCATCATAAGACTGCTCTGGAAGTTAAAGATTACACTACATTATTATGTCAAAGATATTTTCTTAAATTGTCAGACAGCTGCAGTCAAAGAGATAGCACATTTTTTTAAACGAAGAGCTGGGTTTTAATAGAGACATATCAGAGGTGGGGCACCGGAAACATATTTTACTAGCAGAACATGCAGCCCCCTTATCTTCTGCAGTCAGTATCATTTTACTCTGATATAAAATTGAAAGTAAATATTTCTTGATTTCCTGGCCGCAATTTTATGCTCCAGCCTGAAAAATCAAAGGTTAGCTTATGAAATATTTTATGAGTAAGCACATAGCATAACATCGGATAATGCATTTGACTTATTTTGAGCCCTTTCATGAAGCTTCCCAAACTGTCGTAAAAAACACACCTATAATGAGCCTAACTTTTAACTTTTTTTTTTAGGTTACTGCTAAATCATATCCTTATAATCAGGCTGAATTGCCATTTCATCTTACCTTACTTGACTCATCCATTTGTCTTAATGTAGCCAACTTTTTTGTCATATTTCTGAAGCAAATGATGTCTCAAAATAACATAATAATTCAAAAGCACATGCCTTGCAGTAGCTGTTAACTTAAAGAGACAGTTCACACCTGAACCAAAAATTTACATTTTTACTTGTACCTGCAATGCCTTTTATCAGTCTAGATTGTTTTGGTGAGAGATGCCAAGTGTTTGCGTTATCGGCTGTAGAGATGTCTGCCTTCTCTCAGATGGCACTCAGTTCGTGGTGCTTAAAGTGGCAAAAGAAGACATTTGAAAAACTCAACAGCAATGTCTCCTGCCAGAAATCATGACCCAGCTTACTCAATAATGCACAGGCCTTGTTGTGAGCAGCTTCATGCAGGAACTATTTTCTTGCTACCAAACTACATACCCCAACCATATCACTGCACAGAAGGAAGTGTGCATCTAAAAACAGACAAGAGGCGTGTGCATGTGACAGTGCAGGATGTAAACATGAATGGCTTCCTCCTTGGTAGAGCTGTATGCAAATATGTGAATCCGAGGATAGCAAATGAATAACAAGCTCTATTCTGTCTGTTATTAAATTATGTTTTATTCCTTTTAATTTGTTGCTTGTCTGTACTTGTAAAGTGTCTTTGAGTATTTTGAAAAAAGCTTTATAAATAAAATGAGTTATCATTATTATTATTATTATTATTATTATTATTATTATTATTATTATTATTGTTATTGTTATTATTAGCTAGTGCTCATTTCCACCATTGATTGGGAAGAGGAAAGAGAAGTGGAGATTTAGGGTAAGAATGTCAGCGTAAGCCATTTAGAGGCAGAGTAAGATGTGCCATTTCTTCACTAGCCTAGGATTTACAAATTTGCCTATTGGACTCTATAGGTAAATATAATTTTTGACGGATAACCTGTAGCTACATAGCTATCTGAATAGATAAATAAAATGCAAAAAGGTTGCAAATTGGCATCCAAGGTAGAAAAAATATTGTGATGATGGTACTTTAAAGGTGCAATTACTTTCTTTGCAGTGGAAACATTATTTTGTTCGTCCGCGTATATTTTTTTTTTACTGCTGAGTCACAGGACACGTGAATCTATTTCTTTTTCACTCAAACATCAAAAGACTGCAAAAGTAATCTCTCAATTTGCAGTAATAGACATCCAGCCTTCAGCGTGTTCCATCAGTCTAGAGGGATTACTGCAGGTTAATTGAACATGTTAAGGTCAGATGAAGCTTATACGTCTGCCCAAAGTTTGCTGATAACAGTCATCACTCAATCTGCATGTGTATGCAAGCTTGTGTGTGTGTGAAGGACAGAGATAAAGTGATAAAGAGAGAGCGAGAGAGAGAAAGAGAGAGAAAGAAAGAGAATGTGACATGTCTTACCTCCTCTATGAACAACCTCCTCATTATTGCTCTAAAGGTCCTCCTGGTTGTTTTTTTGGTTCATTGTCACAGAAACAGACTCCAGGCTGGATTACACCACCCACCGCCTCCAAGAGGAAAATTACATGCCGCCACTGTTTTGTTATACAATCAAACTGAGGGGACAAAATAGATACAGCTAGAAATTTAATACCAGCCTCCAATTGTTTTCCATTTGTCGGATGAATCTCTTTTAAGTGTCCACAAGACTGTGCCTTCCAATAGATTTGCCCATTCTACAGAATTCCTTTTATTGCCATCTGGGCCTAACGAGCGGAGGAAAAAATGAGTTTTGTTTTCTCTGTGACAAGTAATGCAATTGATTTTAGTTTTCAGCAAGTAGACATTGTGTTATGGGATATGAGAGGTGTTTGATCTGTATTTATTTGTAAGTAAGACAAGAGTCCAGCTGTGAAAAAAACTTCTGTGCCTTTTAGGGAGGTGACATACTTTATAATATGCCATTTCCTCAGTGTGATGAGTGTTTTGTTGGAATATGTCTGTCATCTCAAGCTGTTGTTACAAGTGAAATTAAGTAGAGACTCATATCCACTGTTAATCTGTCTTGGGAATCAGCTTTTGATGTAAGGCCAGCAGTTTGTTCAAGGGCAATGGCAGTACAGTGTGATCCTTGCATGCATAACAGTGCTGGGAAAAAAACAAACAAAAATATAGTTAACATGAAATCTATGAACCAGGGCTTTCTTGTTATGAGCTACTGTGGCAGTAACAGCTCAGCCAGCGATATCTTCTTTTTTTTCCTAAATTAAGAAGAAATATACCAGTCCATACCTGGGAATATGTGCACCACAACTACATACAGACTTCTGCCACAACCTTGTGCAGACCAAAGACCAATATATTTGTGCAGTCTTTGCCAAAAATGCAAATTAGCAGGCTAAAAAAATCTGATTTGTCAGTCACGGCCTTACAATAATAGGTTAAAACCTGTTTGTTTTACAATGGATGAGAGGATAAATGAATTGCAAACAGAGGAAAAAATATGTCTTCAACTTATTGCAAAGAGGTTAACTTCTGGGGAACATTAATGGTGTGTACTGTTTTCCTTTGTGACAACAACATAGGTTTTATACTTCTTGAAATAATGAAAAAAACAGTGCTTTATTTTTGCCATTTAAGCTGCAATTCCACCTCTGAGTTTTTAAAGTAGTATATAGTATAGTTTTATAGTAACATGAGAGTCTACAAGACAAGAAGTCTACAAGAAGAGCTGTCAGCTTTAAGCATGCAGTTCCCTTATTTCAGTGGTGTAACATAAAAGGTCATAAAGTTACAAGCCGATATAAACAGCATTAAACAGAAACCAGAGGGACATATTGATATGTTGAACTGCTAATGATTAGTTGACAATTTATTGATGACATTTTGGGCAATATATTTGTGAGGTTGGGCTTTAAGTGCATCACGACTTAATGAGGTATGGCTCTCTTAATTATTGCTAAATTACAGTTAACCAAGTCTGTGGTTATCTTGACTTTTTTGTTATAAAAGAAAAAAAAATCAGCATCAACCAATCTGCTCTCTGACATTCCTTTCGTTGTTGGCGTATGGTTGCTCTGTATTCATGTGCTGTACTCAGATGCAGATGGCATTTTATTCAGTTATTGTATATTCTGCAAAAAGCCTTGAGTTAGGTACAATTTTTTTCGGCTACTGGCTGACTTGTACGAGCTTATGTGACAGCTTTACACTGAAGCACACCTCTTGTAAAGAGACAAGTAGACCTTGGGGATAGAGGCTTATAGCGCCAAGGTGACTCTATATAAGCGTGTGTGTATGTGCATGGGTCTTCACTACTCATGACTCATCCTTCATAATGTACGGAGCCTGCACCCTTGAGAAACCCCCCACCCCCACCTCCGACACACACACACACACACACACACACGCACACGCACCATGTCTCTCTCTCTCTTTTTTAAGTTCCTGCCATTGTTGCCCTTTCTTCCTCTCTTTCTGTCTCTTGCAGCTCTCTCTATCTGTCTCCAACTTCCTTTGTCTCAGTTTTTTTTCTTCCTCCTTTCTCCCAAGTGTATATCTCCCTGCTTTCTTTCATCTCCTCTTCCTTCCTACCACTTCTCTCTCCATCTCTCAATACTTCTCTCTCCTGTTGTTTAGCCAATGGCTGTCTGCAGTGACTGACAGCATACAAACAAGACTCTTGGGTTGTAGGCTAGAGGCGTACACATATACACAAACACACACACACACACACACACACACACACACACACACACACTCACTTAGTCTCGCTTACAAAGATGATTATACAAGTCATATAGGAAATTTGAACACACAAAGGCACTCACACGCACTTAAATTCACAAGGGGAATTTAGTACACCTGCCACGTTGGGGCCGTGCATTGGCAAATGCTCTTTCACACACACACACACACACACACACACACACACACACACACACACACACACACACACACACACACAGACGTACACCGCATACACATTTCCCCATCTGTCTACACACTGCCATGTACACACTGCACTGATGGATTGCCCAGAGGCACACACACACACAAACACACACACGTAAACAAACACACTCCCAAAAACAGCCACCACCTAAAAGAGACTCATACATAAGTCACATAAACACTTTTTGTATTTAGACAAGCACACATATACACACACACAATCACACACATACATACTCTCCCTATCTGCACATACTGCTGCCACATAGACTTCCGCTGATGGATAGACATGGATCTGATACCCTCATCACCTGATGTCACTCAACTCATGGTTTTTTACACATACACTCTACTTCACTACACTACAGAGAAATTCCTTTTCACTTGCTAGTCTGCCTCTTATAGTTAACCCTTTGTATTGCATGTCTAACAACTCAGCTTATCTTGTACCAACAGGTTTAACATGCTTAAGAGGTCATTGTAGTTAATTTGTTTTTGCTTCATATCTGAGAAGTGCTCATTCAAAACGACATCCCAACCACACTGTGATAGAAGACTTGAAGATCTAATCCAATGTTATGACTGACATTCACATGCTTCAATTCATTATTGAAGTCTATTTTAAATGTCTCACAAACAGACAAAAAAAAAAAGAATTGAAAGGCCCAGATCTTACTTTGATTCTGTATAAAATCTTTTTAATTCAGCCTCGGACCCTCAAATTAAGGGTAAATGGTAATGAACTGTGTTTATATTGTGCTTTTACACTACATGTCACATTCACCCATTTACACTCATACATACACTGATGGCCAAGGCTACCATACATGGTGCCACCTGCTACTCAGTAACCAATCACACACATTCACACACCAGTGAAACAGCCATCAGGAGCAATTTGGGGTTTTAGTATCTTCCCCAAGGATACTTCAACAACAAGAGGAATTGGGGATCGAAGCACTGATCTGCATATTTAACACAACACAACACAACACAACACAACACAACACAAGTCAACACTAAACAAAACAACCACATGCATCCATAAAGGGCACGTGGCATCACCAAGTGATTTGTTGATCATGAAAATAGTGGTCTGGCCTACATGGTCACAAAATCTCAAACCAACTGACAAATAATTTCATTAGTGGACACTTTACTCTAACAAATTCAGTCTAAACATTTTTCAAGACTTACCAGGTTGATAATGTTGATTTCTTTACTTTTGTGTCATGCATGGAGACATGTACCCAACCCTAATAGATTTATAAGACACCATAAAAGTATTAATGCAGTTATCAATTCAAACCACATGCTATCTTGCTGATCAGTCCCTAACAAAATACAAAAAGGTTTCCTTTATGAATCACAGCTCATTTTTTTTCATGGTCATCTGCTTAAGAAAAAAAAAGTCAACATACTCATCTCTAAGGCTAATGTTTCTGAGTATAACTGTACCCATAACAATCTTTGTCTTTTGTGTAGATTTTACTTTACATAACATTCTACAGTGTAGTTATATTTTAACAGACAGTAAGTTTGTAATTTTGGTTTATACTATATATCAATATACTATTGTTCTTTATGCATGGAATATTGTTTTTCATCTTGAATATCATCAAGTAACCTGTTCTGGAAGATGAATGTCAAATTGTTATATCTCAACTCATTGGCCCAAGGATGACCATTAAAAATGTCCCAATCATTTAGAATTTTAGTTAGTCTCTGATCACACATCTTCACAAGTCTATTGCCAAATATTTAAACATTCCCCAGTTCCCAATTTTATCTTTATGTTCCTTCAAAACATATGCAATTTAGTTAAATATAAATGTAATTTCTGACAGACAGGACTGGCCATCTCATCACCATATCTGTATCCCTATCAAAGGACCTTCATCCACAAAATGTCAGTTTATGTGTGTTCTCATCCGTTGATGACAGACAATGAAGGACACATGCACAGAAAAATTATGCGCCCTGATATTAACATGGACAGGCACACCAGAACATCTACCGTAACTTGTCCGTCAGCAGTGTAGCCAGTCATGATATTTTCCACTCTGTTTGATATTCAGGTCGTATCAGTTCCAAGCAGACAAGTGACCAAGTAGTTGGCATAGGATTTAAAAAACAGAAGCAGTCACTTGTCCTTTAAGAGGGCCACTGTCACAAAATATGCTTGTTATAATGTATTACCTTTAGGGTAATAGCAAAAGCTAGCATTATTTAGCATATATGGAACACATAGACGTTCATGCAATTACAGAATTTATCATTAATTCTTATGTGATTACATATGTGTATATGTATATATATATATATAACATGTTCTTCTGTTAACAGTTTCTCATCTTCTTAATACCTCTTATGTATGTAGCATTCGTGTGCAATTTCAGCTTAGACAGACAGGAAAAAAAATCACATTTTTGGCAGTACCAAACAGTGTGCAGAAATGACTGGCAGAAATAAATACATGGTGGATGAAGCCAGACACGTTTTGTCACTTGTTACTCAGTGTGTCACTCAAAAATTTTGAAACATCACAGACACTTAAGACAGTTAATGCAGCTCCTTTATTTTCTCCCTGTTTTCTGGGGATGGATCAATATAGACCCTATAGATGAAAGCAGATGTATTTTTGTTATGCTTGTCACTCAGAAACAGCCCCAGTGTTGGAAGAAGACATGCTCTCTGTGTGGGTGCTCTTTGGATGCGAGTGATTGGCAGCCAGGGGAGCTGGTGGCCACAGAATCCAGCAGTGATGATCCTGTCACCCACAACCCATTATACTAGTCATCTGGTAGCAGGGACAGGATGGGTGCTGGGTCACCTGGTTTATTTTTCTGCTCTGTGAATGAGCGATGCAGACAGACACACACGGGCTCAGGGTGCATAAGTCAGGTATCATGACATGTCAGTTTCTAATGATATACCCAATGTGTTGGGGCAGATAAAATGCAGCAGTATACGAACACAATTAAAATGTGGTAAAAATATTTAAAGTTATGTCATAATATCAAATGCACAAAAGGATTTTTGTTGTATTTCTATTTGCCCTGTTGTGGTTGTGCGCTTGCAATGCTTCTCACAATATTATGACTAATATTATCATATTATCATATCATATTATTATTACACTTTATTTAATCAGAAAGTCACATTGAGGTGGAGATCTTATTTACAAGTGAGACCTATGTAGTATCATTAAAAAAAGAGATCTCATATTAACAAGATGAGAATAAAGATTTGAAAATACACTCCAAAATATCCTAAGCGTAGGTCTGAAAATCATCTAAAATACGAGCATATAATTAAAAAAAATGTCCATTTGAAAAAAAAAATATATTCTTAAGGAAAACAAGAATGACATATTATAAATAACTACCTTCTAAAATATGCTTGAGGTAGGAATAAAATGGGATAAAACGCAAGACTATTATATAACAGTCAAACCTGAAATCAGAACCAAATATTTGAATTGCCATATCAACATCAGCATGTTCTGTATACTCTGTAAATTATTCCAGACAAATGGTGCAATAAATATCTGAAATCTGTTTTCTCCAAGACTAATATTTAATTCAGAAACATTTTAGTGTAAAGGCTCAGACATACTTTCCATAATGAATGTCCGTGGACAGCTACAGTCACATGGACGCATCCACAGTTCTATTCATAGTACAACTGACGGTCCGTATAAGCCTCCGGCAGTGAATGGGATGGCAGAGAGGTGAGCTTACCGTTCCCTTACTGCGGACAATCGGTGAAAGTGAAAAAAAAACTGTTGGGTCTGGAGGCAATGTCTTATCAAATTTCCACCTTAAAACTTACTTCACCATAATGAGGTGGCTGTGGCGAGCTTAACAGCAGTGTTTTGGCCCTGAGTTTGGAGGGAGAGATTTGAGCATGCGCAGTATGAACAATCACAAAAATGTGGCTGCACGTGGATGTCCACAAAGGATATGTGTGGATGATGACATTCATGTCACACCGTCCAAAACAAACCCTTGTGGACACACGGCTGCTGATACTATAAATTGGCCTTCAGCCACAGAAACAAACCACAGTGTTGTTCTGCATTTTCAACAGCAAGTATGTAAGAGACTTGATTGGGTATGACACAGGGGTTGAGTAGAGGAAGTCTTTGCAGCACCAGAGGGATTGTTAAAATGCATGGCATGTAGCAAAGCATCACACAGGGGTGTTAGCAAGCCAGCACATAGTCACCTGTTCCCTAGCCAACACTGACTCTATATTGATCTGTATTATTAGTCTCCACAGGTGATGGTGGAGAGGGATTAAGGTCATGGCAACAGATTTGGGAGTAGACTTTGCCCCCGCCTGGCCCAATCATTGAAGCTTGCTCTCTTGACTGTGACAGAGAAAAAATAATCAGCATCCAGTCGTTTGATTTAAAGACAGAACAACACAGAAAAAAGCTGTCAGAAAGCAGTTACAGTGTAACAATTATGGTTCCTGAAATTGTTGATAAAAATCAGAGACGTCCAGCTGCTAGCATTGGATCACAGTTGAATATATCACTCTCTGAAAAATGCAATATTTTTTTTCCAATGACAAAAGCATTACTGTTCTATTGTTTTGTCATTAATGTATTGTTGTGATGTAGTATACAGTTACAGTTGGCTTTCCATGTCGCAGTGCATTGAAAATACATAATTATAGTAGCATCACCTGATTTGAATGACATGTTTGTAGTGAAAACATTTGACCCCAGTGAGATTCTATGTTGTTAAACTGCGGAAATGTTACATGTGAGTTGAGTATTAATACGCCTGTGCTGCAGAATCACTGTGTAGCACATTGCACGCAATTTTCTGTGACATGAATGCATTATGGATTTAATGTGATCCTTGTGTTAGGAAGGCATATAAATGACTGCAGCGGAACTGAATATCAACAAGTCAATATTAGCGCTCTCACTTATCACCTTTTAAATAGTCCCTGTTCAGACTGTTTAGATAATGCTGAACATGACTGTGTGGGCTGAATTGCTGTTGGGATTTGTGTGTTGCTTTCATAATTTCTACCCTTGAAACTTTGAAAGAGTCGCTATGGGTTCAGACAGTAGGTGCCTCTGACACTTGTTTTGCTTGCCATTGAATAAATAAATAAACTGGCTTCATAGTAACACAAAGTAATCATATTCTTTTCATTCTGGCATCACTCAGTTTGTGCCTTCAACCTTAAATCTAACTCTAGCTCCCTATATATTTGTCTATTTTAAAACGTATCACTCCTTTCACCTTAATGTATTTTTTTTTGTTTTGTTTTTTTTTACATTATAGAGGTGTCCATCCACAGATATGTCACTTTCAAAAATGAGCAATTACTGATTAATCAAGTTTGATCCAAGAGACATTAAACTGTTCTGTCTCTCCTTCTGACAGTGTTTCAACCCGTTTCCAATTTTTTTTTTTTCGTAGCTCAGATGGGCTGAAGAGGAAGCGCTGAGGCGAGGAGACAGACAGATACTGACAGAGAACCTGTCACTGTTTCCTGAGCATGGCCATGTCAGTCTTAAATTCACTTACAGCAGGGATAGGCCGAGGACATCCAAGCTCTTTCTCTATCTTTGGAAAGATTTATGTCATCAAGCTACTACAGGCAGCAATGTTTTCTCAGTGAGTGAACAATGGCTATCAAGGGTAGATATATAAGGTACAAGGTAAATTTATTAGTCACAAATTAAAATTTGTATGTTTGCATGTTTCAGACATCTGAAATAAAACCAAATTAAAGGTTACTTGTAGGGTTGGGTAGTGAACTCAGTGTATTCAAGGGTGCCACATTACTTCCGCACAACTAAATATTGATTCACATTATATCCATCAATGCCAAATTTATGTACCTGAGAGAGTAGTGTGTAATGTGTGTGTGGTAGCTTGTGTGTGTTTGTGCGTGCGAGAGAGAATGACAGTGGCTGCGCTCAAGGCAGACAGATGTTGGCATTGGAGCAGGGGAAAGGTTTGCAGTGAAGTTGTCTAGCAGCAGTTAATGTAAAGTGTAAAGCCCCATTAGCATTGTTGTCTGTGTCATCAGTGTTAGCTCTAGTAATATAAGCAGCGTGTACTAAAGGAAAGACCTTGTATTTTACTTTTTTTTTCTTACCAGTTAACTGGTGAGTTACTTGTTAAAGTTGGCCTACTGAAAGCAAAACTAACTGGATTTAACATCCCTCATTGAGCATCAACCTCACTGACACTTATATTGTGAAAAAAGGTCAAAAAAGTGTCAGCAGTTGGCACTCTCTTTCCAAACATTATACTTGGGTAACAATAGCTAACACCAGCTCAGAGGAACGTTTGCGATGTGGAAGTCAAGTATGCTGGCATCATTTGTATTTTCAGATTTCCAGCAAGACAAGAATTAGCTATGCGTCATTCTTGCCTGTGTAAAATGTGCGAGTGAACAACACGTCTGATATGCCTCCATTCCTGACAAAAGAATTCAGTGGCGATCCGACGGAGCTCACAATTGTGGTTACACCTTTTTAAAACTTGCCAAAGACAAAGCTTGCTGCGACATTTGTAATACAAAAAGATGGCCAGTACAACATGTCTAACCAGAATAAAATGTTCTGCATAAATAGCAATTTTGAAATTCAGAAGTTTGGACTTATTTTTTTAATAATTGAAATAACATTTTTGTTATTACAAAGGGTGTAAACTACAGGTCAAAGGTACCAGTGGGTACTGGTGCCAAATTGAAGATATCAGTATCAGTTCAAATAGGAGTAGTACACTATCATAACACTTAAACCTGAGTCAGTGACGTAATTCTAAAGATATCTTTCGGAAAATATAAGGATTACTCCGAGATAAAATTAGTATCAGTTTGTGCTTTAATATGTTCTCCCAATATTTTAAAGGTTCTGAATTATCTTCACACCAGTGTGGAAACCCTCATCCAACCACTGAGCCGAGCAGGATTACTTCCTTACTCTCCCGAATGATCTAACATTTTAGATTTATTTTATGTTTTTTACGACAAGAGAAAGGTAGAGGGGTGACAGCACTGAGGGAAGCAGACAAACACCAGTGTGAAGAGACATTAGACCTTTGCTGTCATTTGTCACTCAGACTGTCTGTGCGGTTGTAGAGGTGAAGTGGGACGCAGCTGTTGGTGAAAGCAAGGTGATGTTAACTGCACTTGTCAACTTGTTCCTTTGTGATTTTGTGCACGATTTGTGTGGTTGAGAGGTTTGTGGAGAACGAGCAAAGCAGCGGGAATCTCTCTGCTGTCATTTGTCAGTCAGAGGTGATGCGGGACGCAGGTGCAGGTCTCGCACATCGCAGACAAGTGTGTGTTTGTGGACACTGAGGACTGTCTGTTCATGTGTAGCCACGGTCAAACACAAAGCACAGCAGAGTGCTTTAGAAAGGTTAATATCCGTCCTCCTGGGAGAGCTGACGCATCATGTAGTCTCTCCCCTGTAGCTACATCATTTTCACTGGAACTGGAAATAGAGACATCAGTGAGAAAATCATATCCTTTTAGCTGTACATCAAAATTGGGTTTAGATTAGAGAAAATCCTAAATGAGCCCATTAGTTACATAAAAGATGTTACATGTTAATGTACACATATTGCAATTCAGTGTTTTAACAAAAGTCCTCATTGCTGGCCCATGCCAAGGTGTTCTCATCCCACATCATCACATTTCACTGCTTTTTCAGTGGACTTTTGCATCTACATATTATTCTCTAGATATCCTCCTGCATCTGACATTCTGGGATGTAGCAACCAATGCTAGGATGTTAACAAAAAGCATATGGTTCGGTTTAGGCAACAAAAGAGAGGAAAAAAAAACAAACAATAAGACAGCATGGTTTAGCTCTACGTTCATATGGGAAGCAAACACCAGGTTCACAGGTGAAAGTCCAGGGTTTGTGTGACCCATCCAACACCCACTCCTGCCAGCTCCTTGGATTATATTGCACTAGCAGCATCTCAACCTGGCACCGTCCAGCCATGTATCATATGGCTGCAACAAGTTCTGCCCAGCCATATTATCAACTTACAGCACCTGTAGGTGTGTCGTACTGCAGCGCCAGGTGCTGTTCAGCCCACCGGTCGCATATCATAACACTATGAAAGTTTCCGTCTCGCAGTGTTATTAACTGACAACAACTGGCAGGGCATCATACTGCCACAATATAGATGGCTTTTGGCGACACAAATTGTTAGCACTTTCTGTTTTATTTGCTCAGTATTCTACTGTCCAAAGGCAAAGGGCCTTTACTTTATTTTGGTCAAAATTAAGTTTTGGAATAATGCAGACCTGCTCTTTGATGTGAATACAAATCCCATGTCTCTGTTTTTTTATTTTTTATTTTTTATTAATAGTGGGTTGTATTTACCTCAACATCAAAATGAGAAATCAAATTGAAGTTAATGTATTTGGCCTTGGCATGCAATGGCAGAGCACCTAACTACCAAATAAGGGTCGAAGGTTAAATTTTAACTCATTACATGTAGGTTAAAAACTAGGAGTTGCTACTTTTTCATTATTATGTTTCCAGTTCATGTAGATGGACTCATTCTTCTCTATTTCAGGTGAGTGAAGGTACTTCGCCTTTGTGGTAGAATTGATCTGGAACCTTGAGCTATAACGAGGAACTTTTTAGTGTAGGTGAAAAAATCAGTACTGCCTATTTAAAATATCTTTCTCAGTGATCAGTCAGATTCAGTCCAGCTCCATCCTTTGCTACCAACCCTATATTGTAAGAATGACATTTTTTATATTCACCATTAAAACATCTGAATACATCAACCTCGTAGATTATGTTGAGAGCTTGCAAGAATAGCAGCGTGTAATCAGCACATATCTAAGGGGATGGGATCGGCATCTTGGATAATGCTTGTTACAGATGATTTAGTTTTAACTTAATCCATAGTATTTTCTCATTCCCAGTTTATTTAACCTACTTAACGTAGAGGATAAGTAGAAATTGTATTCACTTAATATGACAAGAAATTTTTCCAGTGTTTTCACATTGTCTGCCTTAGTGTACAGAATGTCTGTCAAATTACTGTTAACCTTATCTGGTTATTTGTCTGCTTTTGCTACTTTAGCTGTCCTTTCATAAAAAGCTCCAGATGGACATACCATGTGTACAGAAAAGTGACTGTTATAAAAAAAAACATATAGTTTCCTCACTGTTTTTACTTTTGCTATAATTATAAGAGCATATTTTTAAATCACAGGGAAAGAAAAACATATAGAAAATAACCCTCAATATGTGCAAACCCAAGGCAAAACAAGTCATTAGGTATTTTTAGTGCAGATACTATGCAAACAACTGTGAGCAGTGGCAACACTCATCACACACAAAGACACACACACAAAAATTGGTATCCTTGCTATAACAAAGCATCAGCGACATGGTACATTAGTCTATGCTGCTGGTACATAAGTGTATGCTGTTGTAGTCAGTTAATGTTGCAAAGGTCGAGATTTGTCACACACAACTTTCTGTTGAAAAGACTATATAATTGCAACATTAATGAATAAACTCAATGTGATATGAAATAGGTGTCACAGTGTAGTTACACTGTATTCAAAGCTTGAACATGCACATGGAGTCTTCTACGCAGGAAATGTGCTGACAGTCCTGCCCTGCTCCCACTCAGTAGGTCAAGTTTTCCCCTCAGCACTTTCCAGTCATCTCAATGAGACATCTACCTTATATGATACCATGTGATACCAAAAAAAAAAAACAGTCTGTGGTCACAGCAGACCTCTTAACTGCTGTTGGCTCTATTTTTGACTTGTGTTGATTATTGGGAATATAATTTTGCCATCTTATTCTCTTTTTTGTCTACTCTCTACTGTTGCTGCTATCGTTCCTGCTTAAGGCAACTACCTTAATCTATTTAGTCATTAGTATTTCAATGCTGGTCCAATCAGTATAACACACCTACATCTATATTATATACTTAACATGTCAAAATAAGGATTAAGGCATACATGAACATTTATTTTTTATTTTAAAGGGACCGTGTACAAACACAATCAGCTTTTAGCTTTTTTTTTCAAGGTGGTTTTGAAAGTACTGATAGAGCTGCAGTTCCTCTTACATGAATGAATGGGGGAAAAAAAAACAAAAAAACAAAACATGCAAAATAAATGTGTAGTCCCACAGCATGAGTGCACATCAGTGCTAGTTTTCTTTTCTGTCTTCTTAAAACAGGGCTATTGATCTCATCTCTTTAAGCTGCAGTTAATATACCTGAAAACTTCCTTGTTGATGTTTCTTAAAAAAAGGGCCTCACAGGGAGGTGGAGGATTTCTACCCCCTGAACTGCTGGAAGTGTTTTAATGTGAAACAGATGGAGGAAGTGCTGAGTTTGCTTTAACAGCAAATGGCAGCAAAAGCAAATTAACACAGCTTATAGGAGCAGATCAACAATGTCTACTTTTAAATTAAAACGGAGAGAACTAGAATTGAAGGCCAGTCTCTTACAAATTCAGGCCCACTCTCTATGTATAAAATTTAAGGTATAACAGGTTTACTCCTGCTCACTTCGAGATCAGATTTTTTTTTTTTTCTTACTTACCTTAAACTCTCAGTACAGGAGATGACTTTGGCTACATGACATGCCACAGCATACCACACTTACTTTAATTTTTAACATGGTTTAGCAGAGTTAGAATCCATTCCTTAATCCAACTCTCACAGCATCAGTGCCATGCCAAAGCACCAGAAGATCGAGAAAGTTGAGCAATTTGAGGAAAGAGCAAGGAGGAAAGATAAGAGGTGAAGTTGCAGAGGGAGAGAGGTGGAGAGGAGAAAGATAAAGAAAAAGATGCTATACATGCACTGGCTGTTGGCATATAGCCCTGAGGGAACGGTTAAGGTAGCTTGACTTTCTGAGCAAACTGCCTCCTGTGAAGCAGTCAATAATTTCAATAAAGGGGTTTCCTCTAAAATGGATTTGGGGGACTTGCAGTAGGAGGTCCATCCTACATACATCAAATTACATTCTCTTTAGTAAGTGATACAGCAAATATTTCAAAATAGAGCCTGTATTATGACAAATAACTAAACCTTTTTTATAACAAAGACAAACTAAAGGTTATTGAAACATGAAAAAAATCATAAAGAAAAGGTTGGTTTAGTGTGCTGTAGATTTTGTCTTACCTTTGTACGCGCAAAAGAACTCTCACACAACTTGCGCACTATAATCCAAGTTTCATTATCAAGTGCATGTTCATTACCTTTCAGACACATGAATTATTGCTAAAACCCTAAACTAAAATGAAAGTGAGACTTATCTAAGCTCTCCTTAAAGCTGACTTCATTGCTGAACACAGGAGCTTCCAGTCTACCGCTACGCTGATTTGTTAGGGTTGTTTTTTTTTTTAATGTCTAAATGTGTGACTTTAGTGTTTTAAAAGGTTTGTTCCAACTCACCATATACACACAATAAGACAAACAGATAGTGGTGATAGACCAGCAGCTCCAGTGTTCAGTGATGCAAAATTACAGTTTTTGTCAATGGAGTCTAGCTTTAAAGAAACCATAGATAAGTCTCACTTTCAGTACAATTCCCCATCAGAAGGGCTGTCTGTTTGGGAAATACTGAAAATATGACTGGATAAATGAGACTTGGATTATACTGCACGACTTGTGTGAGAGTTTGTAATAGGATGTTTTGACATAGTTTTGCTGACCCACACAGACCCAAATTACATTAAGTTATTAAACCTTTCTTATAGTTTTTAGATTCTTCGTTCATCAAATGCATGAGACACTAAAATTCCAAATAGCACAGGGTGAGTAGTTCCTAAACAAATGGCCATTTTGGGGGTAAAGTGTTCGTTCAGTTGTGTACAACTTCATCCACTAATAATATAACATGAGATTGGCTTCAAGGACAAAGTTAAATATACTATCTTAAAGCAAAGTTGTAAAAAGATGCCCAAAGTCATTTTCTCAACCAGGACCGCCATATACAGTAGTGTCTCCAAATGGTCAGAAAGGCAAAGGACGACCAAAGCACTTTTTGAGTTTTCTAATTTGTGCATCCCCTCAGCCATTCCCTCACCTGTTTTCCCCAGACAAAGGTGACACTGCTCTCTCTCTCTCTCTCTCTCTCTCTCTCTCTCTCTCTCTTTTTTTTTTCTTTCTTTCCTCTCTCTCTTTTGCTGGCTGACATTAAAGGTTGTGTGAAAAATTACAACAGTCCTGAATATTAGAAATGCCTGCAAAATACTTTCCCAGCCAATCCATCACCACAGGGACACATGGGTTTATTGTGTGTGTGTGTGTGCGTGCGTGCATGCGTGCGTGCATACGTGTGTGTGTGTGTGTGTGTGTGCGCGTGTGTTTATGTACATCTGTGTGTATGCATGTGGACACCTAGAAGTCATGGTGACTGGTATTTTGTGTATGACTGGTGTGTGTTTTCTCTGTATGCACATTTTCATATGTTATGCTTTCACATAATTTAACAGTTTACCAGTTGACCTCGCCATAATGCAGAAATCTGTTGTTATCTCTACCACTACTGCATCAAAGAGGACTTTTTTTTTTTTTACAAAATTCCCTCTTTGATGTGATAGTATTATAGAAATGACTGTTGGTATTTTGAAAAAATATGAACACAATTCAATTTTTTGTGTTTTGGCTAAAGGCAAGTATGAAAACTACAACTGCCTGATAAGTTGAGAAAAGTACATGACTTTACTGTATTGCAACCTTTAAAATCAGAAAAACATAACAATAATTTATTCCATAACATTACATAAAAATAACCAATATCTAAGTCTCATATCTATAGTCTCGTATCTGAACACGATATAATATCTTTATATTATATCTTTATATTTTCCAGCCCTAGCTGCCATTCATATGTTTTTGTTTGGAACAGTCTAGATATGAGCTACATTAACAATTCTTCGGTGGGCATGATATGGTATTTAACTCACCATGCAGGTCAAATCCTGGTTTTTTTTTTTTTTTTTTTTTACAATACTTGAAATACCTCATCATGCTTGTTTCTCTTGTTTCTCCAGAATTTCTTTCTGGAAACATACTTTGCCACTGGGTAAAAAACGTGCTGCTCCTTCATATTTGTCATTGGCTTGTTTTTTGGTCCTAAACCATTCAAAACCAACAGTTGTCTTTTAAAATCAATTCTTTTGTGAATTTCAAACAGCTAATGCAGTGTCAAGAAAATGTGAATAAATGTGATCTGTAGGGTTAAATTTTTATGCGGTAGTATTCCTTTTAATATCCTTCTATTTGCCTGTCATCGTTCCCTCTCTTGCTCTGTACTTAGTGGTATAAGTGTGCTCAAACTCAACCCTGAGGTCCTTTGTATGTCAGGGTTTATTGTTTCTGAAAATATGGGTTGAGAGATGTGAGTGAGGCTAATGACAGAAGGTTAAAGAAAAAATGGCTACTACCTATGGAGAAAAATGAACATGGTCAATAATTTAGGCTGCATGGAATTTGTTCCCGTTAATTAGTTTGTTCTACATCTGTCTACAGGTACTAGAACAGGTCTCTGTAGGTGTCCCGTTGTGTGTGAGGGGGAGGGTTCACAATGTATCTGCATGCTCAGTGTTCACATTAGAGAGGTGTGTATGCGTTTCTGTATGCATCTGAGTTTTCTCTTAGATGCAGTTTTATGTGTGCCTGCATCCAGTGCACCAGACTGGCCTTTCTTCCTTTCTTTCTTTATTTTTAATATTGTGTACAAATATCAACTTATTAAGACTGTAAATTGTATTACACTTTTAATACACTGTCAGTTTAAGTACAACTCAGACCCAATGTACACGCATCACAAAGTGGAACAAATGAGGAACAAACCATTACAGTAATTTATTGGCTTACAGAAAAGACAAAATAATGGTTATTAAAACTTTGTGAAACAGGGCGATCTACCAGCCAAAAATTATGACTCTTTTGACCCACTTCCAAACTCTCTAGAAGGCAAGTTCTGTATCCAATTCATCAAGTGTTTGCAGAAATGCCCGTCTTGATCATCCCAATTCAATTCAGATTTGACAGTTTCTAATTGTTTTTTCCTTTGTGTTTGTTTTTACATTATTTGCTTCAGTGCTGATAAATGGGGGACCAGTGTTCTATGGGAGAAGACTTTGACACTTACTGTGACGTACAGGTCCACAAAGTTAAACAAGTAATAAGTGCCATAAACACAAAATATTGTATATCTTACTTGTTCAACTATGGACGTACAAAATCAAAGCAACATATGCACCGTTAAATAATTATGCAGAAGGTTGTAGTATGTAAAACTGCACAGTTTAAGTCTCACTGTGCTGCAAGTCGTTGATTTTTCTTTTGCAAACACTTTAGATGTTGTAGCAGTGAGGCCCATTTCAGTTGGCAGAGGAAGAGAAACAGACATACTGTGCAGACAAAGCCAAGCAGAAGATTGTTTGTTCTCTGATTAGTTGTTGTTATAGTTGCCAAACTGACTGATTTGCCAGCATTATGCTGATTATTTTTATTTGTTGATTTTGATTTATCACCAAAAGTATGTAAAACTGTATCCAGTGCCAGTGGAGCCAAAATGGTGTAAGAACAGCACAGGAAAAAAATAGGAATAGTGTTTGTGTGTGTGTGTGTGTGTGTGTGTGTGTGTGTGTGTGTTTGTGTGTTTGTGCAGACTTTCTGTGTTGTATTTCATCTTCTCATCTAACAAGGCCCATCAACACAGCCCCCTGTTTGTTTGTTTTTGGTACACACACTGTTGCATGTACAGTCAGACAATATATCACCATAAAGCCCCGCCAGGCACAGGCAAGCCTCTTTTTTGCCAAAATGCAAGCCTTGTTTCTCATACACCAACTCAACTTCAGGCTCACAATAAAGAGCAGCCCTGACCACTAATGAAAAATCACACTCAACTTAACAGCAGAGTTTGTTATAAAAAAAACATCATCAGTTACATTTTGACCTTGACAGTTTAGAAGAGGTCTTACGACTGATCCCAGCAGCACACCAATGATAGTATCAGGGAATGGTTTATGCTGTCGGTTTGTATGCACTCTGCTTGATATTTGAAACTGAAACTTATTTTTGTCACAAACCAGTACTGAGCAGTGTATATTTCATAATTGTATAGTTATTGACTCACAAGTTAAAAGCTGCTCAGTGAAGCCCAACATCTAAATGCTGAACCTAATCATTAACTACTTTAAAGGCAGCTGTACTAGTTGTGTTTTCCCCCTCCTAAAACCGATTGATAACCAGATAAAAAATAAAATAAAATAAAAATAATATAGTGAATAGAAAATGCTTTTAGCTGCTCACAAAGGATTTGAGATTTAAGACAGGGATGACAGTTTGAAAATGGGCCTATTATGTTTTAACAATGTGGAGTCTCCAGCTTTTAGTAATGGCGGGACAAAAACAGACTTCCAGATAAGAGGGATGTCATTTGAGGCTGAATATGAATTAAAAATGATATGCCAGTGGAGGTGCAACATCACCTGCTAATTTAATAAGTAAGGTTAAGGATTGTAAAGACTCGCCAGTTTGCCAGAGTCTAAAAGCATAAGTGCTTTTTGTACCTTCAGGGCTGTAACACTACTAAATTAAAGGCTGCAAAATAGTAATAAGGGAACATGGCTGATGGTTGGGCTGGTTAAAGTGGAAAAGCTAAATCACTCAAACAAGGAAATAGAGTCAATGAAATGAATGTTAAAGTACTGATAAAGCTTATAACTGTTATCTTTGTATATTTGAGTCTACATGGTGGGAGCACTGAATAAATTGTGAGTATTTTAATTCAGGGCCTTTCTCAAATTTGATGATTGACACTATAAATATGTGAAAATATAATAACTGTTCAGTACAATGGACTGTATATATCTACAAAGATAGCATGGGACCTCTTTTTGCAAAAAATAGCCACATCACAGTACGTGTCCAAAAATAACCCACCACAGCCAGTCTCCCAAAGACAATATTATAAGGCGAGACAGGTACTAACGACAGCAAACCAAGTAGTGTGATACAGGCACAAATGTGGACTGACCACAAGCCCACCAGGCTGCAGTAGTTTAGCAGGGAAGTAGAACAGCCTCTAGTGATCTAAGTAAGATAAAACATGTGCTGACATTTAAATGGGAAAAACCTGGGGAGGAAATAGACAGTAAGTCTGTCACTTAGGAACGGTAGTCGATATTTATAAGAGAAGAAACAGACAAAAGTAAAAACACTCTAAACGTGCTTTCAAAGAAAATAAATGAACTAATTTTCAGACGTGAAAATGGGCCCGATGTTATAATATGAATGCACTTATAGATATTCAACAATATTAAGCATTTTATTGAGGCATTTTTTTTTAAATATCACCACAGAGTTGACAGTCCCAAAAATGATGAGATCATCTTTGTCTGGGTCAAGTCTTTTGCAGCGGCATGCTCAGTGTGATGTTCAAAGGGCCAGCTGGCTTCCAATCTTCCCACCTTGTAACTACAGTTTGAAAATATTAAAATTCAATCACCTTTTAAATGTTGCTGTATTTATTTTATCCTGCGCTTGCCCTGAATTCCAGATGGCTGAAATGAATTAAAGTCAGTGTTTGTAACTTTTAATAAAGACTAATCAAAAGGTTTATTACCAATTAGAAATGTCTTTCCACATGATTACCAGAGTGTGCTTTTAATTCAAAAAGAGCGCAGCCTCACTAAAAGGTGCATTACAACCCTCAATCTGTTTTCCAAAACAAATTTAACATTGATAAAGAGAGCTGAAGAGATGGGTGGAGGGAAGCAGGAAAAAGAAAAGCCTCAACAAACAGATTCAAGGAGAGAGAGAGAGAGAGAAGTGAACAATGAATGGAAAGATTTCCTCATTTTCTTCTGTTTGTTGATGAATTCCCATTGTATTCTAGGCTTTGGCAATAATGTTCATGTACCATTCATGCCAATGATGCATACTGGATTGAAAATGAAACAAAAAGATGAGCAGTGTGTGAGATGCAGAGAAAGAGGGAGAGCTGTCATGTTCTATCAGAATGTGGCTTCAGCGTTGGACAGTGGAGCAGTGAGGTGGAATAAAAACCACCTGATTAATTTTAACATCAGCGTCTTCGTGTTTTTGGAATTGAGAGACAGAGAGTGTGACGTAGAGAGGGAGGGTTTAGAAAGACATTGCAGGGAATGTAGTGGGTGTGATTTCAAACGGCACTGATTCTGAATGTACGCCATTGTCCATCTGTGTGTGTGTGTGTTCCTTAATAGTATCTGTGTTTCTACATATGAAGGTATATATACATTGGTGTTTGTGTGTAAATTGTATGTACTGAAATGTGTATTTTTATATTCCAGTGAGAGAATGAGTTTGTGATTCCTAAGGCCTGCTGTGTTATGGCTTATTGAATAAGCTCCACGCTCCACTGTATATTCAGTGTAATGACTATAGATCCAATGACAACGCAGGAAACCTCTGGCTGGTTTAACTTATCGATCTAACACTCTTATCGCTTTGCTATGCTCCCATTTGTACATTTGAGGTGTGAGTGGATTACATATGGGCAAATATATGATGTTAGGATTGGTCTTTTGTTAGAAATCATAAATAAATGTCAAGGGTGCCCACCACATGACGTTTGTATGATTACAGACTTACATAAAATGGATCAATGCTGACCACATGTGGGGAAACCATCACCCTGAAGAGAGTGTAACTCAAACTTTTATCTGATTTCCCATAAATGCCCATAAATGAGAATTATTTTTTTTTCCCCATTAAAGCTGCAGTGGGTAACTTTAAGTAAAAAAGAAATCACATTCCTCTGCCTAAATCAGAGCCAAAGAGTCTTACACGTAGTTGTATATCATTGCTTTTGTACTGTGGATAAACTGTTAAACTAGGCAGCAGTGATCAAATATGACTGAAGATTCTGCTAATGTGTTGCCTATGTCGTGCCTCAAGTGTATTCAGAAACATATTTTAGTGTACTGTTGAGCTGTAAAATCAGAAAGTTGGTCTGGATGGTGCTTAACTGCATGGGGGTCTGGTTACAAACTTTCTTATTTTGCAGCTAAACAGTGCACTGAAATTAGTTTCTGGAACATTTGAGGGAAGAAATAGGCAATGCAGCTGCATTATTTTGATTCATATTTGAAGTGCTGCCTAATTTGACAGAGCGACTGAAGATTTAGAGTAGAACTACCTTTAACATTCTTGTCTTAGAATTCAGACGTTTGTTGTTATTGTTAATGTTAAGGTCTGAACCTCTGGTTTACCTTTAGAAACAGCTATTAGTTTTGGATTCATCAAGTGTAGCTTATAGTATTATACTAAACATTTATAGCGATAATGTGTTTGTTGTGTGCAATTAATCCAGACAAATGAAGCTGTTCTGTTTTGGATTTATTCAAATTCAAGTAGTAAACTCCTGCATACTGCCAGAGATCATTAGTATAGTATTAGAATGGCAATCTAAAATACATCTCTATATTAAAGCCTCAGGCTGCGACCGTCAATCATACAGGAGTGAAATTACAAGCAACTGTGACACAGTATGAGTCCCATCAATAATTGATAAGACTCATAAAATGAGATGAGCAATCAATCTCAAGATTGATATTCATGAAAGAAACCAGGAAATAGAAAGACATTATTTACAGTAGCTGAAGTATTTTTTAAAAATATTTTTTATTGTTACATTTCTCCAAAAAAAAAGGGAAATACAAAAGTGACACATCACAAATCATCCAAGTGCAATGTAATATCAAGAGCAGCAGAAGGAAAATGCATCAGCTTACTTTTTAGTGTTGTGTTTATCTTGTTCCTGCTTTCTCATTTTGGACTTAGACCCTTTACAAGATGATGTTTTTATGGCATAATGCCTCTGCAAAGGAGGCATAAGAGTAGAGGAATTTAGCACTGTTGTTGGTGTGAGAGTTGCAATTTGCTCCTCTTTGAGTTTCTTTAGCTGTACTTCTTCTCTCTTATCCTCCATCTCCTCCTCTGCTCACCACATTGTCTTTCTCTCCCTCCCCATCTCTCCCCTCTCGTTCCTTGAGTACATTTCTAATTTGAAAGGCTTTGTTGGTTTGTTGCACCTAACAATTAATGATAATCCGCTGCAGCGCTTCGAACAGAATTCCTATCTTCATGGACAGTTTCATCAATATTTGCGAACATGAAAAGAAAGCTGGGGAGCAGGGAAGCAAGACTAATTTGCTGTCATCGAGCAACGCATTCTGTGGGAGAGTTACTCCAATTGAAAACCGAATTGGTTCAATCCACATAGTTTGTTTGAGGTTTTGCCCCCCAGAAAAACTTTATTCCACAATGGTGAGCCAGGCAAATGTTTGGCCAGAGGAAAGTTATTTCAGAATGACCAGGAATACACCTGTAGTGCTTGTTTTTATTAATATCTCAATATTCTAAAAAGGAAAATAATTAAAAAAATTCTATATATATATATATATATATTTCGATATTGTCAATATTATCCTGACATTGTGCAATGTTGTGACCTATATTCCAGCACTTTTTTTTTTATAAAATGAAACATAAAACTGGCTTACTGTCATGTTTTTTGTCATGGCTTTCCCCTTGGACGTTAACTGTCCAGCTCACACTAATCTCTTATCTGCCCGGCTAATTATACAAACAAGGCAATAATATCAGTGTCTATGGAACGTATGTTGAAGAATTTGCTTTATCAACAGACATATGTCTTCTTTCCCATAAGCCTCATCAAGCTCTGACCAAGCACATGATCAGAGCAGCTGTTGCACTGCTGCCTCCACCGTCACTCTCCTAAGCACAGATTTGACATGGTACAGTAGCTGCCTTTTTGCTCTGTAAAAGCCCCCACTATCCTAATACCCTGCATGGCTGTTTGAGAGGAATCTTATCTTACCATGTAAGTCTGATCCAACCATCTTTCAAGCATCCACTCATGTGGAATCTGAAAAATGCGACATAATTGATCACAAACCGGCACAAAGCCATTTTTAGCTGCATAGGAAACGGTGCTGTGATGTAAAACACACAATGTAAATGTCTTTACAGGGCTCACTGTCTCATGCTGACAGTTTTAGGCCATGGTGGGGATAGCCATGGACTGAGGCATTATGTTTTTGGGTTATCTGCCCTTTCGTTTTTCCATTGATAACTGAATCTTGACATAATGTCTTTGAATTTAGCACAAACGTCCACTTGGACTCAAGGATAAACTGATTAGATTTTAGTGGTCAAAGGTCACTGTGATTGTGACGTCTGTCCCATTCTTGTGATTCTCAAGAATCCTGGAGAGAATTTCCTCAAATATGTCACAAAGGTCCACTTGGACTCGAGGATGAACCATAAAGCAACCTCATGGGCTAAAGAAACATAGAAGTGCCAAAAAGTGCAGTTCTTTGCACGGCCACTTGAGGCTGCCTACAAAAGCCAGTCAATCCCTGTAGACCCCCATATTAAATGCCCAACATAGCAGCAGAAATAAACATGATTACAGCCTAAAACAAAAAACAATTTTGGTCTTTAAATCAGACTCTTACATTTCCCCTCTTTAAGGGTGTGGCTACTTTTAGAGACAGGCTGTCTGCCAATGGTGTCCTCTGCTTCTCAGTCAGATCCACCCCTCGCTCCTCCACAGCGCCACCCTCTCGCTGAAATCGAGTCGTCAAAACAGGAGTCCACAAACGAATAGCTGACATTATTGTTATAGTTTATGGGATAAACTTATATTTTTGTCACTCTGACCTCAAGTCTGTCCCATGACAGTTACATTATTAAATAAAAGTTAGGGGAAGTTAGAGATTAAATCTATTTAAGTCCTCACTATCACACTTTTTTTTTTAATTTGAGTTACTTGTACTGTCAATAAATAAAAAGATACAAGCTTTTTTTTTTTAATAATTAAAAGTCATGCAAAGTGAAACCAAAGCTTCAAGAAATAAAGCCAAATGTATTCTTATGTAAACCTGTAAGAGCTTCTGATTTTTTTTTCTGATGTAACTTAGACTTTTATTTAAATTGTGTAATTTGTGATTTTAGTGCAGTGACCTCTGTTTGAAAAGGCTCCCCATGGAGTGCCAAATCACCCCAAAATTCCTTACCAACCCTGTTCCCCTCTCTTCTGTAACTCAACGGGGTGTCTCACATCTGTCTTTCTAACAAGCTGAATTTTGTTCTTGGGGTTTTCTGTCTGCATGGTAAGCTTAGTGGTTATCTAAAATTTCAGCGCCTTTTCATTTTGACAAAGAAAAAAAACCCAATAATTTTGTTAACATTTCAAAACGACAGCGATTTGAGAGTGCGCCAATGGCTAAGACTCGGGAACATGTAGCTAACAAAGCAAGCGCAACATGTACCAAGTGTAACTTATAATTTCCCCTCCTGTTGCCCACCCTTTGAGTGTTTTTTGGATGTAATGGTTGTTGTATGATGCTCTTTGATGTTGAACATATATATTAATAATCACATGCGTACATTAAACATATATTAGTAGACTGTTAAAAATGTTCTCTGTAAAACAGGATCTGACTGTGCATGAAGCAGACCTGTGTGAATACATGATACTCCCATCTCTCATCAATAATACACTGCTCATCAATGACTAATTTTAAGTACTGCTGGGTATCTGGAGATCCTTAAAAGCTCTGAACACAGCTTAAATTGTCTGAACCTAAGACATTAAATAGTGTAGATGTCTTAAATACTGACATTTTTGGTGATGTTTTGTCAAGGCAAATTTGCAAGATAAATCAAATGAAACAAGAGGAAGACTATAACTGTCATAAGTCTACAAATGTATGTAAGATATCAAGGACAGAAAGCAATACAATTGTTCCTGAATTAAATGTTCTGAAACAAAGCCACTTTGAAGGGTGAATACCACTGAGTTTTGACAAGTTTGTGAGTTTACTCTGGTTATTCACTTTTCGATACAAGCTCTGACAACTTGAAGTCGTAAAGTCACAGCTGAGATACAGAGCTGTGAGGGACTACAATCACATGAAGTAAATCAGTAAATTAGGCCATATATATATATATATATATATATATATATATATATATATATATATATATATATATATATATATATCAGATCAAGAGGGGATAAGATGGATAAAGAGGGGTATTTTGTTATAAAAACAACCAAACATCATGTTTAGCATTTATCTGGCATATGTACTTAAACATAACTGTGTTTTTACTGGTTTATATCCTGAGGTTCATTTGTTTTGAAGATTAATCAACCTATGCAGATAATTTCGCTTCCAGTAAAAACCTCCTGAATGCCTGGATCTTAAGGGGAAAAATGTGAGCACATATTGTGCTGGGCTAGCAGCCCTCTCCAACATGCCTAACAGCATATGAGAAACACCAATCTGTAATGCGAAACAGCGTTATTCAGTGATTTTACCACGTTTAATCATCTCTTTCATTTATTTAGGAGATGAGGAGACACCTTTGGATATTTCAGCTTCCAGTCAAAACTTCTGAACAGTGAACAGTGAAGGAATCCTAACCAGAAGTTTCAGCTGGTTGCAATGCGTATTATCTACCACTAGATGCCACCAAATCTTTCTAAATCGGCTCCTTTAATATATTTTTGCATCATTTATAAATATGACTCACTGAAAACTCATCATACTATAGGCTAGATGAGCAAAGCAAATCAGTGCGTTCTCTGACTGTGGAAATGACAAAACTATTCATGATCAAAATAATTGCTTTCACTCGACCTATGATTTATTCTCTGAATAACCGCAAATGTTCTCTCTGTCTCTTTGTCTGTATGTGGCTCTGCCTTTTTAGGATGGAATGGGGAATCTGCGGGTGACCAAGGAAGGTGTCAGATTGGAGGGAGTGTCCGAATTCTTATTGCCTCTATATGTCAAAGAGATCCAGTCTCGCAGGGTAAGATGATCAGCGTGTGTGTACAACTGAAATATAGAACAAAAGCCCATGCATTATGTGACTATTCACTGTGAGTTTGTGCGTTTGATATGTGTTTTTTGACAAAATTATAGTCATCCTTCAGGTTCAACTGCTGTCATAATTATATCTCAGGATATGTTATATTGTGTATTGCATGTCTTCTATTAAGTTGTGTGTGCATGTGTGTGTGTGTGCATGTGTTTGTGTATGTGTGTGCACGCCCTTATGTTCCAATCCTTATAATGAGCAGAAATCAGATGACGTCCCCATCATTCAGGGTCTATTTTTCATGTATGTGACACATTATAACGCTGCAAATGATCCAGCACGCTTCCATATCTCCATTCATCACACAGAAGCATCATCGATCCTGTCAGCTGAGGCAGCATAGACACTATGTCACTCTATATAGGACAATCCTTGTGACTCTGTGTGGTTGTGCACCCGAGCATGTGCATGTGTGTGTTCATATGTATAAGCAGTAAGCAGGAGGGAATTGACTGTACTAATATCATGCTCTCACACACTGTATGTGTGTCTGTGTGTGTGTGTGTATGGAGGTGGGGAGTGGAATTTCAATTGCACAGCAAGAGATGAATGGTGTGATAGAGCAGGAAAAAAGATATAGACAGACAGCGAATTTATGGAAGGTGTTAAACTCGTAAAACAGGCGTGGTTTATTTTTTCATTACTCTAAAACAAAGAAAAAAGTGAAGATAAACGCGTCTAATTCTAAATCTGACATTGCTTGGAAAAGTCTCTGCCTTTTGGGCGATGCTGTTTAGATAGTTTACTTAATAGCACGTTCTTCCTCTTGCACTTTATGTTTTTATGAGGCACATAGAGAGACCCAAAACACCATTTACACTGATGTTTGTGTTTTTCACAGCAGATTAATTCAGTAAGAAGTGCACAAAAGCATTACCCACAGCTTTAAACTTAAAACATACCATATTGTTGCTGTGAGCTTAATGTTCTTTCTTTGAGTAGATTTCAATCATTTCACAACAGAAGTCATGTCAATCATGTGCCAATGACATGAAAAGTCATGCGTTGAAGTTAGTAGTGACATAGTATGCAATATACTTTCACTACACTATCAGGAAAATTCCCTTTTTATTTTGTGTGTGTACCTTTTTATCATTCTGTGTCCCCTCTCCAAATTCTGGCATTTTTGTGCGGGGTTGAGAAGCACAGGCAGAACTCATCATGAGTCCTTTTTTCCCTCAGAAGTAGTTTGAGAAGTTTGAGTAGTGGGGAGGGGTAGTTCATCTGTCAATCTAGTCAGAGCTGACAGATGGATGAGAGGAGCAGCTGCTGCAGAAGCAAGTGAAAGCAAACTTTTAGACCCAGCAATTAACGGCTACTTTCACTTAAACTGCGCCTGGTGTTCTTCTGCTCTATATTCCACCGTGGTGGAAAATGATATTTATACTCCAACACTTCATTGGTTCAGAACAGTTCAGCTCAAAGAATAGAAAATCTATAAGTAGCGGCAGATGTTTCAAACATAGCAGGTAGCCACAAATAAATGAATGTGCGGTAGACCAGTATTTTACATAATGCCTAACATAGGGTAAGGATGTACTTGTATCTACATGGGCATGTTTCAGAGGATGGAAGAACATACTCAAGCATAGAAGGACATGAGGCTTGTGAAGATTAAGACAAACCAGGAGAAAGAAAGGATGGTGGATATAAATGATATGAGAGAATTAAGGATACGAATGGAGAGAGATGATGAGCAATGATGAATGACGATGAGGAGATGAAGTGAAACAAGAGATGTAGAATGAGTGAAGGCTGATGAGGAGAAACAAGTAATTGGGGAAGAGATGGAAGAGGGGAGAGGATGATCGCAAACACCTGTTTAGACACGCTTATGAGTGGAATAGATAAGTGCTTCAAACTCAGATGTCTAAGATGTCACTATCAAGTATTTCTTCTTTACTGGACAGTGCAAAGCAATGAAAAAGGCTTAGATGTTGGTTTTCAGCATACATTTTCAGCAAAATGTTGCAAGTGTATAGCATGATAACCCTGAGAGCTATCAAGACAACCTATTTAGAGTAATACTATAGCTCAGCTCTTTCTGTTTTTCAAGTGTATCATAAATCAGGTTTTCACTTTTTCAGCTGTTGCTGCTTTATTATTTCCACCCACTGTTTGGTTTACTTTTGCCACATTTTGTGCATTTGTCTCCAAGGATGTATGAGTCAAGTTCCTGTAAACAGCCTCACAAATCATAAGTATCATAAGTAAATAACGGTTCTGTGTGGGACAAAAATCTAACATTAAGAATAGATGAGCCCTTACACCGCCATGACTTTAGACTTTGCCAAATTTATAGTTCATACATTTGCAGATGTCATGCATACTGCAAATGTTATACTGTTGTAATAATAAAATGTCAATTTCAACCTAAAAGCCAAGTTAGTTTCATTTACGCAACCCAAAATCACAAACTATTCTCAAAGGCTAGAACAGTCTGAGCAGCATATGACACCTTCTATCCTTAAAACTAAACTAATAAATGAATTTGAATCTATCTGAGGGCTTCACAATTCTAGCAAAAATTATAATCATGATTGTTTTGATCAATAATGGGATCTCATTTTTTTTCTAAATATTAAATGATATTAGGTACACTATAATTTTATTGAAATGTTACATTTATGTGTGTTGTTCTCCTAAATCTGAAATATTTGCAAACAATGAGTGATGATTGTTGATGAACAGAGGATTTTCATTTTGCCTGTCTGCCGTGGTGACATTCAGTAATGTTTTTCACTTGCTGCAGAGGTTGGCTCTTTGAAGTGCTTGATTTGATATGCAGAAGATTGTTCCATAACCAGAGCACGCATTTTAAACATCAGCATTGCAGTCCACCATGTTCATTTAATTGTGGGAAGTGAAATTGTGATTAATATTCGATTAATTGTGCAGCCCTAATCTATCCTGCAATAACAGGTTACAGTGATTGAAAGATATTTTCATGTCAGTGAAATTGGAGTCAATACCCTTGTTTCCATCTTACTATCCATCATCTGAAAGTGGACTTTAATGGTATTCCCATGAAGGAGGTGCCCATCACTTTACAGGTATTTCCAGGGGGACATAAATGCAGAATCACACTCAAATCAGCATGATTAAACATGAATCAGTTGCATCACAGTGAATTTCTTCTCCGATTACAGTGAATTATATGGTACTGCCTGACTTTGAACCTTGAATTATTTAACTGAGAAAATGACAAAGCAGCTGGGTTGTGTGAATGTGCATCAGATCTGATCACTGAGAGCTGTCTTCAGAAGTTTTGGTTTTTGTCATGTGAATTGTCTCTTCCCAGCTCATCTGAAAAAGCAAACTGACAGAATGAAACCATTGCTTCAAACAACTTAAAATAGCCAAAGCCTATTAAATATAAGATAGAAGTGAGTATCAATTAAGATCAACCATAAATCATTTTTCTAATTAAGCTGTGATTAATAAAACCTGTGTTCTTGATAGCAGTAATAGTAATGTTTGAACTAAATGTTAGAGCCAATACAAGAAAAATAAAGAAATGAGACAGTGACACACAAAATGGTGAGAAACTACTGCACTCATGTGCTTTTACATTGTATGATAACAGTTTGCTTATGTGTGCCTGCCTATCTTTGTGTACTGTATGTGTGTATTTAGCAAGTGTGTGATTGTCAACCATTGTGTTTATGACTGTGTGCAATAATGTACGTGAGGATTGTATGCTCCTGTCTGAGTATCAATTGATATTTTAGTCTCTCGAAACTTTTTTTTAACTTTATTTTGAGCATATATTAATGTTTTGTGCCTGTTTGGCAGCCAGTGCATATTTGTATATGTGCATGCATGAGTGTATTTGAGTGTGTGTGAGAGGCAGAGAGTATCTTCTTACATGAAAGCAAACAGCAGGTCGCCCTCACATTTTCTAAACAGCAGGCGTGCTCTTATTTTGATATTGACAGTTGCTGCGCTTTTACTGTGAAGTGTGGTTGAATTGGGGTGGGAGCATGCAGAATCAGAAGTATCCACTGAACTCCTCGAGGACACAGCAGTCTACAGCTTATTTTGTGAGTAGACATACTGTAGAGAGATGGAGCGACAAAAGACAGAGCCATACAGTGGATGAGGGGGGAACAAAGGAAATGGTGCAAGAGGATGATGTAGAAAAAGTAGGGATGTGTAATGGAAAATCAGTCAGAGCTGGGTTGATTCACTCAAATACAAATGTCTGTGCTACCTAGTGGACAAGACGTAATTTTATTTATCACAATTTAGAACACCAACCTAAGCACAGCGAGGGCTCTCACAGGAACATGGGGAGCACAGAGCAATAACTCTGCACCTGGCCAAAGTTACAGCTGCAGTTAGTCATGATCAGGGCCAGTGTCTCATGCTCCTGGATGGCTGCTTGAGTGAAGCACCCTTTTCCATATTTTATGCTCCTTAAAGTTTCTCAGCAAAGTCTGCCACCACGTGTTGTTTTTGTATTTTTGGAGCTGGACTGGTTTTTTGAAGTGCTGTTGGAATATGTGAACCATTTGGAGATTCATTGTAGCACACTCTCAGACCACAGGGCATAGCCGTCTCTGGGCACAGAGCAGCAGAACACCAGTTAGACTGAAAGTGAAACATAACCATTTATTGCCTTTGGTCTAGAAGTCTGCATTTACTAGCATCTGCATTAGCTGCTTCTTACGTCCATCAAGCTAATCTGATCAGATCAGCACTGATTGGATCTACTCAACCCCCTTGTGTCCAACTATACAAACTGCTGTAGAGGAAAAAGTAGTTCATGAAGAATTCTGCCTGCACTGCATTCATGGACCTGCGAAAGCCTCTGGATTTAAAGAGGGAGCACAGGGACACACACACAAAAGGAGAGTTTGCTGAGCCCCATGACATTTTGAACATTAACATAGCAGCGAAAAAATAATTACAATGTAAAAATATAATGCCGTAATTCCTTTGTGAGAAGATAATAAAGTCCCACTCGCTCTGTATGTGTTGTAATCCAAACATGCATGTTAGTGCATGTGAGTCCCTCCCTTCATGTTCCACCAGCTAGCTGAAAGCTGCTCTGCAGTCCGCATATATGGCAGTTACTGCTAATAATGTTGTCCAACCCACAGTGGCGAGACAGCCTTGTGGTGGATAACGCCAACTCTCTGGTTCTCACTGTTAGCTCTGCTTTGTTGTCGTTGTTTATACTGCAAGCACTGTTTTCAGAGATGAGAGCAATGTGCGGGCAATCCTGGCCCAAACTCTGAATGTCATACATAGCACCTCTTAATTCTGCCTTGGCTTAGTTGACCACGAAACTGGTTGCAAAGCTACTGAATGCCAATCAAGATCAATGCAAAGAAGACATATTTATGCCTTTGGTTTTGGCTTGAATTTATCCTCAAACCCTGTCCTGTTTTTAAATGACGCATGTGCTTGTTGTGCTTACAGTAACAAGATCTACAAGTATTAGTGATGTTCATAGGAAAAAAACAAACAGAAATAGGGACATATGATTAAAAAAAACTGCATGTTGCTTCCAAGAGCTTGCGGCAAAGTGTCCTGGACTGTGGTTGTTAAAGACTTACAGTTTAACCAGAAACCTAGCTGCATGAAGTCACACACATGCGCACACACACACACACACACACACACACACACACACACACACACACACACACACACACACACACACACACACACACATACACCAAGAACCCATTGAAATGATACCATGTCATTAGCCAAGACAGAGCTGAAAAAAAAGAGACTCAAACATACTCACCAATCTAAAAACGAAATCTTGGGCCTAGGTAACTGGAGAAGATAAGAGTACTTCAGCATGGAGAGTGATGGTGACAGAACATTGCAAGAGGAAGAGAAATCTACAACAGCAAGAAGCAACAAGGGACAGACTATCAGAATGAATAGAGAGAAGAGGAAATGCACATTATGTTGATACACATTTGAGGCATCAGTTCAGACATGCACAGCAGTTTGCACTTCACTTACTGGTCAAACTGAGGCACAACAAGGGGGATGAAACGCTTTTTTATGGGGCCTTATGGGACTGTCCCCCCATGCAGGTGAGTATCAAACGGGGCTACCTAACATTATATGCAGCTTCTAAAATCTCCTATCAGCCTGTTCTCATTCCCAGGGCATCAAATACGCTTGATCAGTGACCTCTGGGTCTGATTCCTTCACACAAGGCACCCTTGAGCGCTTGAATGAGACATACCAGGCGCTTTAAACTAACTCAAATGTAAACCCATCCATGACAGTGATGTATAATGAGTGGAAAAATCTGAGTAGGATGGGAAAGAGTAGTGGTGGACATTTGCTATTTCCTGCTATCTGAAAAGATCCCACCTGCAATGGAGCTTTCCTCAGTTCCATGCTGCTTACTATGATTGAAAGCTGTTAAGATTTCCAAAAGGCGGTAAACATTGCTATGCAGATGGAAAGGGCGCTGAGCATGAGTTAGATTGGTTTACCTACCTGACCAGGGTCCTTGCCATAAACCTGCTTATTTGGGATGATGGGTTGCTGTCACCAGTAGCAAGAGTGCACTTTAAAAATCACAAACATCAGGGTGCAAAAAAAGATTTAAGCTCTCTTTAATCAAAATTTTGAGAAAAAAAAAATTGAGATGTAGGAGAGCGGAGGAGAAGATGAAGATGACATCCCTCCCACGCAGCTGTATTATGCCTTATTCAAAAATATCACATACATACACGTTCACATTTTGCATAATCGGGGCCATCCCCCAGCAGTACATTGTGGTAGAGGTAAATGGAACATTGTGACTCCCAGAGAGAGCTAAATACAGAACTCTGCACACAAACCACACACTAACAACAACAACGACACACTGAGAAATTAGATTGGCTGGGTGGGAGGCAAAAAGACAGGGTGCAGGAGAGAGGAAGATTACTGTGGAGACGAAGGGAAGGAAAAAAGAAAAGCGAAGGAGGGCAGAAGGAAATAAAAGTATCAGAGGGAGGCAAACAGACCTGAAAAAGGTGGAGAAAAGGTCTGAATACCTGATAAGTGAGAGCGAAAAGAGAAACGAAGGAAAACAAGAGGGATGAAAAGCAAAGATATAGAAAAACTGACAGGTTTAACACCCCAGTGTGCCCTGCCAATATGGGCATTTTTATGTTCTTCTAGTCAGTTTGTTTCTCTTTTTTCGTGGTGGCCTTAATTACCTTATCTGCTGGATGGGTCATATGGTTTAATTATGGCCTTGTTTTGTTTTGTTTACCTTCACCTGCCTTGCAGGTATATAGATATTACTGTGAAGTGTGCAAGTGAGGTCAATTACATCAACATTTGCTAGTAAACCTTACCACACAACTGTTTGGATTTGTTTTTGAAACAAGTTCTAAAAATGTGCTCTGATTTTTTATTTTTTATTTTATTTGTATTCAATGCGTAGTATCTGTGAATGCATGTACTCTGCTGCTTGCGATTCATAATCAACACAGATTTCTCTTAATTTTTCAGGAGGCACGGGTGACAGATAAATAGCCTCCCAGTGTAGACAAACACAGCAGATGCAGCAGTTTGTTAAATATCCAGGAACTGGAACAATCTCCACACATCCCAGTGTACCTGACACATGCTATTTAAAAACAAAGAGAGAGAAAAAAAGGAGAAAACACCACAGAATATTTATTTGATCATTTGATTTGGACTTATTGTGTCAAAAATAGGAAGCAGATCTGAGTCAGATGAGCAAGAACAAAATCAGTCAACAGGCAGGACATCAGCAAAAGATAGAAAGTGACATTTTTCAGGCAAGCATCAAACAAACACATAACAGGTAGCAAGCAGGAGTATAGCTTGTGCTCTTGGCGGCGAGGCAACATATATGATATGGCAAGGAACTACTGCTAGCCACTGGGCAGGGACAGGAAGGTAGTGGAGAAGCACAGCAAAGTACTCAGCAGGCATTTGGAGGCACCAGGGAGGCTTTGATAGATACAGGACCTGGAGCTATGACTGTGTGGTCACAGAGTAAAGCCAAGCCAAAAATCTCTGCCAGCCCTGGAGGAAACATCACAAGCCAGTGCTTGGAGGATACCATACACAGCACACTACATGCGTTCTGACAATTCGTGTGGCACTGGACAAGATCAGTCACATTCACTATGGAAAATCCAGGGTACACAGTGTGGACGGATCAACAACAAAGGTGTGGCTGTAGGCATAAAAGGCTGGGTGAAAGATGCTTTACTGATAGACCTTACAGATATCATCTTTAGGTAATTATTACTACTTAGTTCAGTTCATCATGTTTACAGTAATAAATATGTTTAAGGTTAGGGGTTGGTTGTTATCGTGCTTTGATTAAGACAAAGACTGATGGTTGAAAATGAGAAACGATCTTCCGTATTAAAGTCAGGATGAATAGATGTTGACCCATCCATTCATCCTGACCTCCTGTGTGGACTTTTTTCATTGTGTGACAACATTCCCTGACTTCCTCTTTTGATCCTGTCATAACTCATAAGCCCGCTAAAAGGCTTAGTGACTTGAATGTAAACATATGTCATTCAGGGGCACTTGCCAAAATGACTGATGCTGTTGTTTTCTTAGGAGGACATTTTCCTTTGGCAGAAAGACAACACAACAAATCTGCCAAATATTAAAAATAAGCTGGGCATTTTTGGGATCCCAAACTGTAGGTAGATTTTTTTGTTTGTTTTTTTTATACGTCCATGCAGCAGCGACCTTGGCCACGGGCAATGTGTTTTCTTCGTTCGTTGCATCTGTACGTCTGCGACCTGTCAAGAAGGGTGTGAAATGTAGGAATCTAACACAATACCCCAAGACGGCCTTGAGGAAAAATTTTTAAAATTTGATGCAAACATTCACTATGACTCAAGGAAAAACTGATTAGCTTTTGGTAAAAAGGTTATTGTGGCCTTGCGTCTGATTCATACTTGTTAACACAATATCTCAGGAATGCCTTAAGGAAAATTCTTCAATTTGGCACAAATGGCCAGTAGGACTGAAGGATAAACTTATTAGATTGTGATGGTCATTGGTCAAGTTCATCTGTCCCTTTATCCTGAATGCGACAAGACAGTTCTTAAAAACTGATAAGCCTTTAGTGGTCAAAGGTCACCGTGACCTTGTGTTCATTTCGTTCTTTTGAATGTAATATCGTAAAAACACCTTTAGGGAATTTCCTCAAATTTGGCACAAACCTCCACTTGGACTCAACAGGAACTCAAGGGGAGACATTTGGTTGGATACTAAACTGGTAATACTAATTTTGGGTGTCCACCTTAAAACTGTGGTGTTTGTATAGATCTGCTGTACTGCGGGGTTGAAGATGTATATGAAATTGTAGCATGTTTGCAGCATCATGCAGCATCAGCTGTCATGGCTACATATGAGTCTTAACAAACACGGATGTAAACTGTAACTGCAGCTTGACTGGTTTGCAGAGGCATACAACTGCAAGGCGATAATTCTAGATTTTTGTAGTCGGTATATATAAGGGGTTTATATAGTATATGTACCGTATGTAAAAGTATGCATTTACTTGGAACATGATTCCACTGTAAAAGACTGGGATTATCTTCAGAGCAGTAGTTTTTGTAGGGTATTTCAAACTATGTTTTTTTTTTTTTTTTTTAAGCACACTATGAATGCAATGTTTTTTCTGTGTCTCGCCCTTGCTGCTCTTTTCCCACAAAGGGCTGTCTTTAGTGACACACACACACACACAAACACTGACTCTTGCCACTAGGCCCTGTAATTGTCCCCATAGGGACCCCATGACGACCTATCACCACAGCAGGAGGCGCAAAGAAAACTTCATTTATTCCGCTCTCTTGCTGTCTCTCTCCATCTTTTTTGATTTGACTTTTCTTTTTATGTGGCTTTTTTCCCTTTTATTAGGCCTTTTCTTCCTCTACCCCCTGTCTATGACATTTTTTTTCTCACACTCTGTATTGCCTTTATTCTGCGTTGTTTTTGTTCCGTCTTTCTCTCTCACCCCTGTAGTGATACTGGCTCCCTGGAGACAGGCCTAGTTATGTGCAGTAGACTGCCTGGATAAGGGTTTCACTTCCTGGGGAGAGAAAATAAAATCAGTGGCACACACAGAGGAGATGGGGTAAATGTATGCATGTAAAGGGAGAGAGTTGATGTATAAAATAAGACATGTCTTAGGTTGTGAAGCCCCGCAAAAGAATAATTAAAACTGCAAAAAAGAGTGAGATTGAAACGCAATAGCGGATGTAGGAGATGCAATGAAAAAGTGAAAGGCAACAATAATTGAAGAACTCTCATCCATACCGCAGCTTAAAGACGGAAAAATACAGGGGGGTGGGTGCAGGTGGGAGGATGCCATAACTTTATTTTTGCTGTTTGTCAGTTTTAGATTTATTGCTTTCTCTGTCTGCCTCATACTTTCTCTGTGTTTCTCCTCTGGGGACCTGAGCTAGCTGAAACTTCTCCAACTCTGGAGCTGTAATTGAATAGCAGAGAGTTCTAATGGAACATTAGGCTGTTCCCGTCTTGGCAGGCCCTATTGATTTTGACTTTGCAGCATTGTAAACAATCCGGGGTAAATGTAACTGAACGGATGCAGACCTTGGTATAGGCTATAATTCCAGGGCTATTGCTGTGGAACTGTTGCGCTGTGGCAAGTAACTGTTACAGTGTGCTTTTGTTTTACTATAATAGCATGTTACCCGGGGTGGCTTTGCGACTGCGACTTTCTCTCAAGAAGAATAGCAGATAATTTTTGTTTGTTTGACTCTCCACTCAGGCCTTTTGTTTGTGATAAAGAAAAGGATGCCTCAAAGTCCAACTGTCAAGCACACTTGATTTTAATTGTGTGTCACCTGGGGTGCGTGATGCTGGTGGGTTTCTTCTCAGAATATATTTTTTTTTATGTTATTTTCTTTTGTTTGTGGGATGTGTCTCGGGTAGAGTGGCATGTTTTTATGTCCACGGCACTTTCTCATCTTTGTGAAGGCGATACCTTTCATGTAAAGAAATTCCAAGCTATTTTTGGGACATACTGTCAACAGGAGGTCCAATCGCTGGAAGCGTTTGATTGGAATCACATGTCACCCTCTGCGGGTGTGATTTGCCACATGAAGAGTCTCTAGTGGTGATGGACTTGGATGCAGTTTAATTGATATTACATATTGTGTGTATCAGTTTGTGTAGTGAATTATCGTACACAAATGAAGACACTGCTTTATTGAGATGTATAAAGAGAAATGCTGCTTGGTGCGTTTGGCAGCACTTGATCGGGGTAATAATGCCAATGAAGTCTGATCAAAACAAGGCTGGCAAAGTCACAGTAACACATTTCACAGCATGCCTTGATGTTTTTCTTTTGCATCTCTTGTGAACATCATTTGCCTGCGTTAGTTAGTTGTACTCTGCCACAGATTTCTCTAAGACTACACTTAATACAAATAGATCTGATGTAATGCAGTGAATTTCTATGGGATAAATTTAATGTCATATTTCAAAACTGAAAAAAGGGATGTTAAGGTTAAAACTCCAGTTGAAATTTATTTTTTAAAGGGTCTGCCGATTGAAAGTAAGTTTCGAAGATTTAATGTTTTGGTAGGCTCAAGAAAAAAAATAATAAAATCGGCAAATATTGTTTTGTATTTGAGTTTTCCTTCACCACAACTACAGAACTCTTTTTTACACTGTTTATAGTTTCACATTTGTCACTGGTCAGCTATTGTATTTAGTTTGTTATCCATGGTTGATACATTGCAAATGGTGAGCAGACTGCTGTGCGTCCATTCGTAAAATGACAAGAAAGAAAAGTTTAGCAACATCGAAACTTGAGTTTTGACAGTGCAGTTTTTAATTTTAAAAATTTGCAAATGTAAATTTGCACTCAACTTGCAGACTGCTCTTTTAGAGTTTACAGCAGCCACTTTCAGAGATCTTTCAGAGACCTGTTTTTTTTTTTTTTTACACATTTCAAAACTTCTTTTTTTCCAAACATATGCAGTTTTTACATCACCATTTATAAGGTTTCAAATCTGAAAAACAAAACTAACAAAAACTTAGAATATTTATTAGGGAAACACAATAAAAATTTCTTTTAATTTCAAGCTTTCAAACACTGAGTTTTAACCTCTTGAAGCTTTTTTTTTCAGTTTAATATGACATTATGTTCCATTGGTTATAGGCTGTGGGGAATATATGCTCATTGTACAACAATCCATTATAGCACTTTAAAAACACATAAATGTCACAGGTTATCCACATATTGCTGACACCAAATAATTAGTAATGGCTTAGTCCTTTGTGAGCTATAATGTGACATAGCTGCAACTGTTGATTTTTCCTCCAGTCGTCTCTTTTTTGTTCTTCTTTTTCAGAAAGTTACCCTTGACTTTTTACATGCTCACCCAGCTTCTATTCACCAGCTTACAGTGCTTTAAGATAATTTGAGCTGCTGCTTTCTTTCACTATATTTTATTATTCCCCTACCCTATTGCTCAGAAAGTGTAACTCACCAGTCTACCATAAAAGAACATTCAATGTGTGGCACATCCGCGTCCAGCTAATGTAAAGTGTATTGATTTAAACAGCATGTCACCTTTGGTGGGTGGTGCTCACTACATGAGAATTTCTCCAGCCTTCAGCCCGCGGAAAGGAATGACTTAGACACGCTGTCGATGATAATAAGTGTCGACGTCAGAAGATGAGAGCTCCACCAAGCAGACACATGCAGAGGGCTTGTCAGATGACGCTTTTTCCTTGTCCCCCACAACATTAAACAAGATATCAAATAAGAAGTCACCGCTGCCAGTGAAGTTAAATTGAAGGTAATAGAAAAAAAGAAGAAAGAAAAGTTTGACTGAGAGAGGTTTGCAGAGATGAGCAGGGCCAGGGGAAGAGCTGGTTATTTGATCATTTTTCCAGAGGAAAAAATACAGTCATATTTTTTTTTTTTTTTATTAAAGATTAAGCTCGAGAATGGTGGGTAGTTGAGCATGTGGGTGTGTACCTGCATGAGTGTGCGACCACTGCATATTTGTCTGTCTGCGTGGGCAAATGTCCAAAATTACTGTGCGTCCAGTTTTGGAGTGTCCGGACATGTGGGTGTGTGTTCCAGACATGGTCGTGACCCATGTAAAAATAGTCTCCATTAACATTTAACAACATTTTTCAGAATGTCAGGAGAATGAAAGTCACACTGGCCCTGGAAGGGAGATAGGAAACAAGACAAAATGAATGAGAATATTAATCCCTTGTTCCAAAAGATCATTCCATCCCTCCCTCCAGCTGCTGTCTCGGAGGTCACGTCATCCAAAAAGCCACAACAAATCCCCTCATCACAAAACTTGACTGGGGAAAAAGGGCACATCATGCAGCACTGTGTTAAATGTAAGACTTTTGATAATTCTGTCACTAAAATGGATATTGCTGCTTCCTTGTGAAGCCAAATTGCATCTCTGCCTTTGAGAGTTTCAGGCACCAAACTAAAAGTACAGTCACAGACCAACTATGCTGCTGAGTATGTCTCTGTCAAAAAGTATGGACTTGAGTCCAAGTCACAAATGTGATGACTTTAGACTCGACTTGACAAAATCAAAAAAAGACTTGCAACTCAATTTGGACTTAAATGCCAGTGACTCATGACTTCACCTGGACTTTTGACTTGAAAATAATTGAGACCTTCCAAGCCCAAGGCCAAAGATTAAAAATAATGTTATTATTATAAAGTGTCACGACTCTGTTCTTTTTCACCTCCTCTCCTGAATCAACAAATAATAACGCTAGTAGAATAGGGTGAGTTTTTCCTTATCTGCTGTGAGGGTCCAAGGACAAAGGGATGGCTTATGCCGTAAAGCCCTCGAGGCTAATTGTGATTTGTGATATTGTACTTTATAGATCAAATTGAAATTGAAATCACTATTTGCACAGCCATTTGAGGCATGCTTTGAGACTGGTCTATGATGAACTTTGACTCGACTAATCTGTAAAGCACCTTTGGTTGCCCTTGGGTATGAAATGTGCTCTTTAAATAAATTTGCCTTGCCTTGCTTGCTTGCTATCTGACAGTATCCAGTCAAGTTGCAAGTGAGAACCATAATGAACTAATGTTGCATTCCTGAGCACCAATTAGGAAAAAAAATGACACCCAAACTAATATTGTTTGCAAACAAATGTAAGTGTTAGTCAACAAAAAGCAAAATGCAGTATTGAGAACATGTGGGTTAAAAGTTACAGACAGATAAGAAACAACACCAGCCAAGTGGTTTCAACCCTAAACCTGAGCAAAGTGGCTTGAAAATATGGGAAGACAACAATGAGCAACTTAAGAAATAGCCCAAAAAAGAACTAAAAAGTAAAAAGTAAATTACCTTATAATAAAAAAGGAGAAGAAAAATAAGGGAAACAACAAACAAACAAACAGGAAAATAACCATGTAAAGTTTTAAAATTTAAATCAAATGAAATAACTTGTATTTAAATGTATTAAATTATCTTTATAGTTTTCTCAACATTCTGTCTTTATTTTAAGCAAAATTTCAGGTTATTTTATTTCCCCCTTTACTTATTTCTTGCAGTTTTTAGGACATGCCTTGCCAAGTTGCTCACTACCTTTTTTCTATCATTTTTCTAAAGAAATCAACCCTTTTTTGCAGGTTTCAAAGGTTTATATGCTTGAAAGACGTCTGAATGCAGCAAAAGGAAAACTGATGTCGATCCAGGTTTCAAATGGTTATTAAATGTATACACATTTTTAAAAAGCAGTCTTTTTTTGTAAATTTGCTGTATTATTTATTGTTTCTTACAATGACATAATAGTAAAGAGCAATATGTCTTCTTTAGGACTTGAAAGTTTAGGACGTGGGACTTGTCTGTCTTGATCTGGAACTTGACTCAGGACTTGCCTGTCTTGACTTGGGACATGATTTGGGACTTGAGTGCAAAGACTTCAGACACACTCATGATTTGCTAAACAATGGCTTGGTCCTACCTCCGTTTTCTGTATATTCTTGGGTGGACAACCTTAGAATAGATTAAACCCCATCAACCCATGTGATGTAACTTTTCTTCGAAGTTTCTCCAAAATAGTGCACTGTACTCCTTTTTAACAGGAGGTAATATGTTACACTTGAGCTATTTTCTCAACCACAGAAGCTGTCAGGACGAATTTCATCTGAAAGAAAATACTGGTACATAATTCATTACTTAACACTTGTAAAGTAAAGTTTCTTTGCTTTATGTTATTCAGCTTCTTTTTTTTTAAATCTGTACTAAAAGAAATAAAATGTGTAATCATTTATTTTTCAAACATTTTTCTCCTCCGTGCTTACACCACCCCGCGAGGGAAGCCCATGAAACGATATGTCTTCTTTAATAAACTAGTTTTTAGAAAAAGCAGTACCTGTTCTTGAAAACCTTACCTTATCCGTAACTAATCCTGGCTCTAGGCAGTATATATCCCTCCACATCCATAAATGCTGCATTGCTGGCATAAAGACAGTAGTAACCATTGAGCACAAGGCCATCAGCTGTGTGCCAACACTCCATTTAACATTTGATTTAGTGAACTACACACACTCAGGGTCGTTGATAGTTGGCTGGGTTTCTGCTTGAGTGCAGTTTTATTTTAGACTTTATTACCTTAACCCAAAGTTACCCTATACTTTTAGCTCTAAATAGCACCGTGTTTGCGCTATTCTTCTGTAGCAAAGCTGGCTTCAGCATTAATATGACAGCCACCATTTAAAGCAAAAAGGATTGTGATGCTTCACTTTAAAGCGTGCAGGGCTGAGTCTCCTCTGTATATTCAAGTTTGAACACCCCCCCAAATCCTGGTTTCTGTGCAGTAATTGGCATAATGATCAGGCGAGCAGATAGCTTTGTACAGACAAATTTATCTTTTAGCCCACAGCTAGTTTCAGTAATAGCATCAGTGGGAAAATGAGGGCCTATATTAGGTAAAGGGACAGTCAAGACAGAGATGTTTCATTCCACAGCCAGAGCTATGGTGAAGTGCGTTAAAGCATTTGTTCAGTGTAATCACTGTGTCAAATTAAGTGTGTAGAATGTATGCTCTAACAGAAAGGGATTCATGTTTACTACTTTGGCTTATAACCATAACATGAATCCCAGCATAATTGAAGATACGCTTTAGAAAAAGTGTTGTATGACCAAAGCCGGTCTAGCGTAACCTCTCATTTGCGTATATCCCTCTTACTGTCCTGTCCGTTTCACAGACATACACTTATACAGACACAGCTCTGGATGACAGTACAAAGTAATATGTAAATCAATATAATACCTGTAAGAGCTTATTCTATTAATACCCATTTTTCACATAGTTACAGACATATTTATAGACAAATGTCTGCCTACACACACAATTGACATGACAAGATGCACCCACTCCTTGTACTGCACACATACAGTGAATTCTGTCCTTTTTTTAATACACACATTAATACAGAAATAAACCCCTTATGCATTGAAGAAACATATAAATTTTTTTATTTAAATGCATGAAACTGATGAATTATGTTGTTGCTAAAAACACACTCTCACTTACATGTAAAAATACACCAAACTGACATTGACAGTGCATTTTTACACACCCTGGCTCACACCTCGTCCCTGCCGGTATTATGTATTCACAGGTTGTTTCCAGGGGAACGGTCACAATCCTCTGTGTGAAATTAATTAAGGGTGGACATTTGAATTAATTAACTGGACGGGAGTGTGGCATTACACTTCTCTGACCTTGTGACATTAAACACACACTCATACACACACCCATGCAAAGACACACACGTCTGCACCAGGGAAGACACACAGATTAGATTTAATTACCAGTGTGTAGCTCATTGGTACAATGTGGTTCAGCCTTAATTACATATTGTACTGTTACCCTCTCTATGTGTGTGTGTATGAGAGGATGTGCCTGACAAAATAGAGACAAAAAGTGGATCAGTTGCATTTCAGTTACATGAACTTGAATGCAAAGTAAGCAAGCTTCATTTTTCTGCTGCTCCAGTGTAACATCAACGTACTGGCAATTGTTACTTCTTATGCTAACTCAGCTGGAAAGGCGAGCCTTCACAATTGCAATGCTGGTCTCTACTGAACCTTACAAATTCCCTAAGGGGATATTCTACCAAACACCTGTGTTTTGAGAGGAATACTCTCACCCCCTGTAGGCTTAAAAGGTGGCACTAAAAAAGTTGGTAGTTTGCTGCTTCACAAAGGATGGCAGCTGGAGTCCATTGGGATTCACAGCAGTTACAATACATGGATATTGTGAGCTAGTTTCACAGCCAAAACATGTATCTAAATGTACATAGAAATCTCTCAGCCACTTCTGTAGCATTACCCACTATAATCCACTTCCACTTGGATTGCTCAAAACACATCGCTTGATAATCAAACTGAATCACCATTTGCCACATGCAGCAGTTAATGAGACAACATGACAATGTCAGAGCGATACAGTTAGTAGTTTGCAAACTTGAACTAGTTGTATATACTCCAATAGATAGAAGGAACAACCAGAGATAACAATGAAAAAAAGGTTGTGGCATTTGCTTTTGCTCAAAATGAAGAAAACCTACTCCTGCTGGTGGGTGACGTGTTGCGAGTTGATTGTCCAAAAATCATTATGGTGGCCAGCTAGTAACAAACAATCTTGTATTGCAGTTAAATGGTAAGCTAAAATATGTTTCTGAAAACATTTTATGTAAGAAATAGGCATTGCAGTAACTGAACCTTATTTCATATTTGATCAGCGCTGCTTAGTTTTCTTGTTTGATCTGAGTTTTGTCTGAGTTTGAGAGTGACAGTGTCTACATTTGTGTCTGTGGTGGCAGCAGGCATACAAAAGTGAGGAAGCGCAATTAACCAACAGAGCCAGTGACAATTCACAGAATAAAAATGCATCCTCCGACAGATTTGATTAGGGAGATCTGGGTGCTGGTTGACAATCGGTAAAGTATCACTTTAACAAGTGCAAATATACAATAGCTGCAACCTTGGATTTTGAGTGCATCCATGTGTTACCCCTATTGCCAAATGGCATGAACAGTTAATTAGCTGTCCTTTGGCTTATTGCCATTTTTTCCTCAATACTGGGCAAGTCCGTAAATCCATTCGGAAGTTTTGCAACTTTTTGTGATATTTTACTGACATTTCCATTGTCAGTTCCCCTTAAATCCAGTTGGCATGGGACACAAACACACACCTTCACATACCCAGCTCTTGATCTCCAAGCCTATTTGAGCCTTTAGGCCACCAAATTGAGGGACAATTTGTAGACCAATCAATCAACCAAACAATAGAGCAAGCTACAGTGCCACAGCTAAAGAGCTAGGTCACAACTAAAAAGCAATTGTCTGTCATTTTATAGCTTAGTGTAGGGCAGGAAGTATATGATACGATTTTGATGAGCCCTTGTTCAGAGTACAGTCTGCATTGGTAAAAAATATAACCTTAGGATGAGTATCCTTGTGCATTTATAATCTGCATTTTAATCCCAGAGCAGAACTCCTGTAGTAAATTGAAGGGACAACACCCAGTGGTTAAGTGCTCCAGGTCTGGTGAATAATTTGAGTAAAGTACTGTGACAGCAGTGCACTAGATTTGTAAATCAAGTAGAACACTTTTCCGCTCTGGTGGTGGCTCACATGTGGCTTCTTCCTACTGAACCTGCCAAAACGGTGAAACTGCTGTTTCTGGAGTGTTGGGTTGTGGCCATTTTTCTCTACAAACAGTGGGCAGATGAAGCAGTGTGTGTCTGCGCAGCTCACTTGGCTTGTAGTCTGTGGACACGTATCTAACCATACTGTCCATAAAAGCTTTAGCAATAGTCTTGATGCATTCAACCATTACTTTTCTCTTCATTTATTAGAAGAAATCTGCAAAACTTATTGGAGCTCCAGAGACACAACCAAAGAGGAGAAAAATAAAAGTGGGTTGAGCAGTGGATGGGAAAATGATAGACCAGGCAGATATGCATGAGCAAGGTTCATGCAATCCCTGGAGAGGCAACGGTCGTGCTCTTCCACCCTGCCAGCCCCAGTACTCTTAGATGAGGGTGAATTTCTTAACATGATTCGCTAGAATTCAAGAAGCTTCTGCCCTTTATTAAAAACTGGAAGAGAGTTACTGAGTAGGTTTTTCTCTGTTGTAGTTTTAATTAAACTATTTGTTTTATTCTTATTCATCAATACAACTACATATATATATGTATATATATATATATATGTATGTGTGTGTGTGTGTGTGTGTGTGTGTGTGTGTGTGTTAATATTTTTTTTTAATTGGTTAATGGTTTTGAATATGTGAAATGAAGTCAGGCATTTGGTTTTGTATTCATGTGAAGTGGGTCACTGATTTTTGTTTCTTCTTCGTAATGAATGGCTCTTAATATAGCATACAGTTTGGCAGACTGAAGACATATGTTGTCAAGGCATGGCTCTCTTTGCATGAAGGTACTTGTATGAAAAAAATGCCTCCAGGACTCAGACAGCCTCTTTTTTCTTCTTAAAGCACTAAGTACAGCAATATCCAGACATGTTTCCCCCCTTGATGTCTTTTATGAGGTGCTGTTTCTGGTAAAATAATAGAGGCTTAAGGTTGCCTTGAGTTAGAGGCCCACCTTCTCCGGGGCTAGAACAATAACATAGCAATAGATCTGCCACTGGGAGAATCCCAAGGCTGTACTCAAATATCAGCCTGGCACAGCTCAGGTGAAAACTGAAGGTCCCCTTGTCCCTTAAGATGTTGGAGTCTGGCGCAATTGTAGAAGTATTATTCCAAAACATTGGGAAGCTTCCATGATGCCTTGCTCAAAGATGATGCCTGGGAAATCTGGCATTCCACCCAAAAGGCTCCGGCCCGAATTGAAACTGGCAAGCAGTTGCTTTGGGCATTGGTCCTTCCATATGCATCAGCATACACATTTTTAAACCAGTGTATCGGGGAAATCAGGGAACACAAGGAAATAATTGAAAACATCTCTTGAAACTGTAACTCTAAAGCCAGAGATGTCGCAACCATAGACTGTAAAAATAATGTATGTAGCTACATCACTAATTGGTTTGTGAATTTTAAAGCCTTGAGCTGGGCATTATGGTTGTTGCAATCTTGTTTTTTTTGGACCCAGAAGTGACCATACTTGGGAGTAAAGCTGGCACTGTGAGGAATGATGAGTGGATCTGACTAAGAACTGAGGACACTATACGCAGCCTGTCCCTTAACGCGTCTCACCCTTAATTATTTGTAACTTAATTAAATGTAAATGGGTACACACAAAGTTACCCTTACAGTTTTCATGAGGGTGGCACTTGTCTTTAGAGACCAAAACCATTTTTTGCATCAGGCTGTAAACGTGTTTTTTTTCTGCTGTAACGTTGGGGATTTTTGGCTTCATTTTTCAGCCCCATAGGTTGCCCATTTGTGGCAATCCTTGATGATCAAATGCATCCTGTCAAACTCTGCAAGTCAAATGGCAAATTTAAGTCATTGGTTGATTTGGGTATTATCAATTAAGTTAAATGCACCATTCGGTCAAACGCACGAATGGTTTTCTTGCCAGCTCAAAAGTTAGGAGATGTATATGACATTGAGAGCAAAGACAATTAGAAAACAGTATCTAAAATGCAGCAAAAAGGACTAAACTGCAATGCACACGTCGATGGAGATGATGGGATCACAACTAAGTGGAGTACCTTTCTGATTTCATGTAATGACGTCAGGGGTCGGGGCTATGTTATTAGCTGTAATTGGTATTGATTAGGAAGCCAATAGGATACACACATGGGGTTACATGCACTAACACCCTCAGGCTGATGGACCGTCCACCACAAACAGAAACTTGGATTAAAACACACACAAGAAGAATCTTCATTCACTAGCAGGAACCTGTTAATCCACTATATCTTCGTATGGCAAATGGATGTTGCTGCTTTATTAATCCTCTGAATGCCATATACAGATCCTTTAAGTTCAGTTATTTAGCCCCAAATCACAAATCTGTTCCAAAGGCCTTTTCGGTATGCATAGTCCAGAAGACCTTTCAAGATGATGTCCATGAACAGAAGTGCTCAGAGAAGAATGCAATGTAAAGATACAGAATTACAAGATGCAATGAAAAACATCCATTCAATATAGTACTAAGAAAGTAATACATCCATAATATGTCTATCACTGCAAACTTTTAAGTGTATGAAGTTGCATACGATATGTACTTGTCTATGATGTGAAGAATTTGTAAGGTAGTGCTGCTTATGCTGGCACTTCATAAAGCTTGTGTAACTATGAATACATAAATAGCTACATTACACATAGGAATGGACAGAGGATAGACACAAAACACATATAAGAGGTAAACTCAATGATATATTGTTCACATTGAGGGAGAACAAAGAGACAATAGGTACTAAGAGTGGATGCGGCAGTTTGTCGTTAACAACACACAATGCAAAAACAGCCACGAAGAAAGACCAAAAAGAGCAAACGCTGAGTCTTGAGGAGGATAAAGACTTAGAGATCAAAGGACAGTAGATGAAACATAGACAGAAACCAAGAACCAAGACAGAGGGGCAGTCCTGAGAAAAAAGAGCAGAGAAAGTGAAAAGGGGATAGAGGGAGAGGGAGGACTTGAAATCCCAAGACAACAGGCCGTCCAACTATTCACAGCTAAAACAAATTGCTGCAAAGGAGTCCCCCAGTTGGAGTTCTCTATAATTGAGAAGCACATAAAAACTAAATTCTCACAAATAGCCACTACCCTGACATCCCAAAAAGTCTGACAATGTACTTCAGACAGCAAATATGATCTACATTAATGTTTATACAGAGGGCATCACTTTGAGATGCTTTTGGTGTCCAAGATCCTACTTTAAGAAAAAGTGACTGACTGGCAGATCTCTCAAGGGGAGTGCAAATATGTAAAAGAAAAGTACAAGAAGGTAAGTAACACAGCAGAGGGAACGAAGATTAAGGACTAAGCGCTGGATCGAGATCAAAGGAAGATATAACAAGAATGTAAATAAGCAGGGGGTCTTCAGTTGCCTGGAAACTTCAGCGTTGGAAATTAATTGAAGACAGTCAAAAGATACATCAAGGAAAAAGTAAAAAGAAAAAGTGACTTAAAAGAGAGATGAAAGAAGTGATTTTGCACTTCATCCTGAGAGAAAATCTCACATGCTTTTCCTGTCCCATCCTGGTCCCATCTTTGGACACTTTTTACTTCCTGTAGAACTGGCACCTGTGTTTAACTATCACTCTATCATATAGGCGTTAGTGGTGGTTATGATGCAATACATATAAGTTAGAAGGCTCCTGCTACTCAGATGAGTATGTGCAGGTTGGCACTGTCATATTATTAAGCCGTTGTTGGCAAAACTTTTGTGTTACGTTTCGTGGCACAAACATTGCTGGAAACCTGCAACAGCTCACTACAAAAAAACACACATTTGGGTGCAGAGAGACCACTTGAGACATCTCAATATCTCAATAATGAACAACTTATGTTGTTCTTTGGTCTTTGACGGTGGCCTGCAGTGTGGCAGCCCTATTGCCTTGTTAACATGCTCTCTTCCATGTTTGCTTCATTTTTCAGGCCTGAAGATTGCTGCTTGATCTGGCGATCATTGTTTAGCTGCATGACCCACAACTTAACTCATGTGGTTCATTCTCACCACTCTCACAGCATCATTGTCAGCTGCAGCAGGCATTTGTTTTTTCAGCAAATTAAGCTGTAAAACCCACTCTACACTTCATAAAGTGGATCATTTAGCAGCTAAAAGGAGATACTGGCTTTAGGAGTTGGCATAGGTGGCCAAAAGATTAGTTATTGCAGGTTTTTGGTCATGAGTGATCAGTTTTAAATCCTTTGCTTTTGTATTCGGAGCAAGTCGACAAAAATAAGTATATGGCCTCTTGTGGTTCTTGCCGTAAGTCTGCTGATGACCTCAAATTCCATCAGTTCTTTTTTTTTCTTTTCATAGAAAAATGGTGTGTTTCCAAGGTGTATTATTTTTGATGCTTGAAAACCATTTCTAGCTCACTCATGTGTCTCTTTTTTTGCATTATTCTACTCAGTTTCTCAAGGACCATTTTAAGAAGTAATTCCAAGACCTCTTCTTGGCCTTTGCCCCATGTTTTTTTTTCAGATTGTTTACAACAAGTTGAACCTTTCTATTTGGAATCAAAATGTAAATCTTGCAAATGAATACTTTAGTTGATGTTTTGTACATATGCAGACAGAGAATCTGGGGCCAGATGCATCAGAATTGGTGTAGATTCATGAGTAAAACTGTATGCACAAAGACAGAAAAATGCATTGTTTTCAATAGATTTATAAAGCATTGCATATGCCTTATTCTGTTTTACAAATCTAAATCATAACACAATCAGTGGAATTGAACAATGTTATTTGTCTCTCAACTCATCTTATATTTAATCCTCTCCCTATCATCTCACCCACAGCTATCTCAGCTTAAACCGTTAAGGCCTGGCCTGAAGAATGCTGAGGTGCGCGCATTCTCACCGCACATTATTTATGAACAAAACAGTTTGAGGGAGAAGGCGTAAACATGGTTTATGCATCTGACCCCTAGACTTTATCATTTCAGTGTCTTTAACATCGTACTGTACCACTCAAACCTATCACCATGGATGAATGGTGACAAAGTCATCTCTCTTGTGTCTCTAGTCCCTCAGCTGCTGTTTTGTGTTGTCAAACAGAAACTCAGTTGCGGCTAACCTTTTCATGCTGACAAACGATGACACCATAGTCACTGCATAGAAAATGAATACATTTCAACACTTCCGTTTAGCTCCATGGGTTGGAACCACTCTCTGTCCCTTCTATCTCCATCATGTCTTATCTCTCACATCGATTCCCAGCTGTCTTTCCCACACTCTCCTCTCATCTCTGTCAACCATTCCCATGTCCCATTTTATGCAACGTTTCCCCATCAAGAGAACCCACTTCATCTCTCTCACGTCCCGTCCTTGTAAACCATTCCCAGTAATTATGGAGGCAAGCTACTCGACTGGGGATTTCATCACATGCCTGAGAGCTCTGCAGAGATGCCAACATCAGGAAATCCCTGTCACAGCAATGAGACACTAACAGACCGCAAGACATACTGAACTACTAGAAAATGAGCTAAAAGACCCAGAGGACCTTTGATTAAAGCCCCAGTTCGGAAATCCAAATGCAAACACAAAGGTTCCCCTGCTAAAGAATGTTAGAGATGAGGTTTGAAAAAAAAAAAACAACCCAAAAAATAAAAACAAACCCTCAAATAATTACCCCCCACCACCACCACCTTGATTGTCTTCATGCAAATGGTGATAAAATTGCATGAAATTTGCACGGCTAAACAAGCTTAGTGATTTATCATCTCACAGCAAACGAGCTAATTGTTACACTTGATTGGCTTTTGGCATGAATTCTCAAGGATCCTGAACGACAAACACTCTAAAACTTTTAGTCCATCTGAAAAAGTTGTGCAAAATCTGCCCAATTTCCTCTTCAAAGTGTTTCTAAGTAGACAAAGAATTGTGTAGCGTTTTTTTCTTGTACTATTTAACAAGATTGGGTCTTAATAGAAAATAAGAACGTGAAAACTCCCACCAGCCTCAAGCCCCCAGTGAATCACAGTATTCAGTTTGAAGCAGCCGCATCCCTTCCAACAGTGCTCCTTTGGGGTGGGGAGAGAGAGGCCCAGCATACATTATTCAATAGCTATGACTATGGGATAACAAGCTGGTGAGGCTGAGCTGGATAAAAGACACATAAGTAAGTGTCGAGAGAGAGAGAGAGAGAGAGAGAGAGAGAGAGATCTTTTTAATTGACTGGTCACTTACGGAGCATATTTTGGTACATTTAGGTACTCGACACGACATACCCTCTCTACTCTATGCATCAATAACTGGTAAAACGTGTTGAAAGCCATGTCCTTGTCTGTTTTTTTCTTCTCTTCTATTTGTTTTCCTTTTACCATAGCTGCACTGTCTATGTCATAGATCAGGTTTGAATCCGATAACCTTGAGGCAAAAGATAAGCCAGTGCATCTCTGTGTTATATTTCCCGTAGCCATGATAAGTGTGATCTAGATTAGCTCTGGAACCTGCAGCATTTAGGCTCGTAATAGACCAGTAATGTGTTATTTATCTCTGCTCGCTATGATAGTTTTTTGATCTGTCTTGCTTTGATTGTCCTGACTTTGTAGAGGTGACAGGGTTAAAGAGAAAAGTCTGTATCGCCATTAAAGGAAAAAAAGGGGCTATAAACACACACATATACACACACTAGTGCCCATATACGGCTGGGTTTAGTACAAATGAAAAAGGATGTGTCATGATCCCCTAGAGAATTGGATAGAACAGAGACAGGAAGGAAACTACAGGACAAAAGAGGGATACCAGAGCAGTACAACACATGTAAGAATGTATCAGGTTTAAAATGAATTTTGAAATACAAGAAATCATTCCAAAGATTGTTATTTGGCAATGACACTGCAGCACCTGTCTCAAAGCTGATGTGCCACTCATGTAAGAGAGATAAGGAAGAAAGAAAGAAACATGAAGTCATTTTAGAAGTAGTTGTCTAAAGTTGTTTTCAATAATGGTATTTATGAGACTGCACCCTGTGTGTGTGTGTGTGTGTGTGTGTGTGTGTGTGTGTGTGTGTGTGTGTGTGTGTGTGTCAGTCAGCCAGCACAGGGTCTGGGATACTGACCCTGGTCAATAATCTATTAACAGCAAGGCATGTCTGCTTGGGCAGGCATAAATACACACGCATAACACCTGCACACGCACATTAAAACACACACAGGTGAACAAGGTCAACTATTGTCTCATTTGTAATGTACACATACATTACCTGCACGTATTGTCTCAGACAAAGGGCAGTCTTCTTCCATCGTTGCACACTTACCCACACAAACTCTCTCTCATTCACACATACACAAACTTCTCCGAAGTTAACTTATTCCTCTTTCACCTCAAGTATTTGTACCACGGGGGAATATTTCATGGCAAATGGAGCATTGCAACTTTATCTACTCCGCTCTGCTCTCCTCCTCCGTCCTCTCCACTTATCTTGTCTCTTCTCCTCTCCTCAAGCATGCCACAGGACACAGGACTTGAGGGAAAATGTGCTCCTATAGAGACAAATACGACCATCATGTAGCCGTAGACGTTTTTCCATGTTGATGTTGCTCTTCTGTGTTTGTGCCTTGATTAGATTTCTGTCGAACACAAACTGCATACTTAATAATGTTGTATGTTTAATGGCCTTGAGTCTGCTCTGCACGTTAGTGGCTGCACTTTCTTGTGTGTGAGCGTACATACATGCATATATTTTTCACATGACGGATAAGTTCTGCTGGTTTTTACTGCAGCCCCACAGTGCAGGATCAATATTCAACACCTCACTGCTACATTGCCATAACAACAGAGTTGAGCTCACTTTGCCTCCATGCAAGGATTTATAGCGTGTACAATGAGTCACATACATGTGCTGCCACTTTAATGGCTGGATCTGCTGTGTGTGTGCAGGGGTTAATGCACGCAAAAACATCGGCTTCAGCAAAGTATGTAAGCTGCTGATGTAAGTCCCCTTAGGCAAGCAACCTATCTTTGCTGAAAAAAGAATCACGTTACTGTGTTTTGTTTTGTTTTTGTTTTTTTTAAAAATTTTATTTAAAAGGGACCATGTGCAGTTTAAAATATAAATATTACAATTTGATGCACCAGATTATAGCTTAAAGCTAATTTGCATCTGTAATGCCTTGGCAGGTCAGAAAAAAAGACACAAAACAATAACATAATAGAAAGTTGTACACAAAAAAAGACTAAAAAGAAAAGAAAACACACAAGACAAACAACACACACTATAGTATGTTATAAAGTGATACAAAAAAGAAGACACGAGACAGACAATACAACATAAAACTACATCACACAGAACACACAATAAAATGCTGCACACAACTGTGCATCACAAGTGAATGCTTGTCAAATTAAAAACAAGTCATAAAGTCCAGATTGCGAGGACAGTGAGTACAGGGCTAAGCAGCTTTTAACCCTTTTCATGGTGGTTTTGAAAGTACTGATAGAGCTGCAGCTCCTCAAGTCGTCAGGCAGTGTTCCACTGATATGTAGCTTTTACAGAATAAAAAACGGATTGCCGAAATGCAGAGTAACACAGTTTTGTTGTAATATGTTTGTTGAGATGGTGGTTCAGCATTTCAGTTGTGAGCCTCGATTGCCTTACAGCATGAAGAATGCGAAAGGTTCGAACCTGCTAGTCAGCTGGATCCTTTCTGTGCTAAGTGTGCATGCTTCCCCCTTAGGGTGTCTTTGGGGTTTCTTCATCTTGCAGAACTACCCATAAAAGGTTGTTTTTAAATAATTAAGATACAACCTCTAGGGCTGAAAAATGAAGCCAATGTGGCAGTGCCAAAAACTGAAGCTCTATGAGAGGCCACTTGAGGCTGGCTTCAAAAGCAAGTCAATCCCCATAGAACCCCAAGTTAAAGTGACAAACTTTACAGCAGAAATAAACATATTTACATCCTGGTACAAAGAAACACTTTCTGTCTCTGTAACTTATTTCCCCATCTCAAACAACTGGGGTGGTAATTTTTTTTTGTAGAATCAACCATTTAAATGTGTCCAAATGTGGTCAAGTCAGGTCACTACTGGTTCCAAAAATGCAAGATGTTGACAGCCAAAATGCTAACTTGAGGCTTCAAAACAGAAGTCCACAAACCAACAGGTGATGTCATTGAGGCTATCTCCATTATTTTACAGTGTATGACTTTAACCCTGTGATCAACCGCTGACTTGTCAAACCAGCACCGGCACTGAATGAGGATAAGTAAAATGAATGGATATTTGGTTGTTCATTAAGATTTTTAAGATATACCTGACTCTTGAATGTCATTTTTAAAAACAAAAATTGTTTTAAATTGCTAATTATTTAAGTTTATCGTATTAATATTCACAAGACTAAAAAAATCCTTAAGTTTAGGAGCAAAGACTGTGTAAAGTAGTGAATGTAGCTTCTGTGAAGTCACCTATTGGTGTATGGACTCCTCTTTTGAATAAAATGGAAACAAGGGAGTTATATAAGAATTCATCCCCAATTACGTGTCATAAATGTTGAAATTAGACAAAAACTGTGTTATTACCAGGCTATAAACATGTTTAATTCTGCTGAAAAGTTGGGCTTTTTAACATGACTGTCTGCGTACATTGACTCACTTCTAGAGCCAGCTTTAAGTGGCCATTAGAGGAAATGCAGTTTGTGGTGTTTCTGCATGGCTTCATTTTTCAGCCCTGGAGGTTGTTACTTGATTTGAAATACATTTTGGGTTTAGTACTAAACACAAACATCTCATCCATGTGTATAGTGGATAGCAGAACACCAAACAATGCATTAAGAAGTGAATCCAAGAAGGAAGGGCAGTAAACAAAAAGAACAAATACTACCTAAGTTGAATACATTTGCTAGTGTGCATATAAATCTGTCCTTTTTTTGCCTACTCTTATCATATTCTGTCCTGACAGGTTTTGTTCAGCCTCGACAGAAATTCACAAAAATATTTGAGTAATGCCACAACGGGACTAACAGTATCCTTAGATTGTGTGCTTAAGACCATTGTATGGAGATGTTTCCCTGAGCGCTCATCTGAAATGTTATGTAAAAATCCCTCAGATGTATTTTATCTCTAAGCCCTCAGGTTGGAAGGTATCATTTATAAAACCTCACTTGCAGGATAGTTTTTGCAAAGCTCTGGAATATAAAATACATGGGTAGAAAGTCTGTAAGCGCTTTTACCAGAGGCTACAGCGGAATACTGCTTTCACCACAGATTAGATGTACTGCATTTAAAACCTCTGGGAACGTGGCTTGAAATGCTAAGGATGAACATATCATATGTAAGGTGAGTGTCTCATTAAGTATCTACAGAAAAAAAATGTTCCCAACTATTAGAAAACCTGGTTTAGAACAGCTAATTTTGAGGATAATAGCATTTCTCAACACTGTGTGGGCGTGGCAGATAATGTTTTGAGTGACACCTCCTTGGATCCCACCTTGGTCAACTGTCTTTTGTCTCCACAACAGCCATGTGGCAAAACAGAATTGGCATGGGGCAGCCCTATCTGTTCCAGCTCTCTGACTCTGGCTGCATACGTAAATCCAATCTGACACTCTACACTAAAATGTTTTTGTTTTTTGTTTTTTGTTTTGTTTTTGTTCGAAGTCATGGGGCTCACTATTTTTTATGACTTAACGAACAGTTGAGTTCATGACACCTTCACTCCATTTAGCACTTTGCCTGCTCCTTCTCCCCAGACAGAGTGCGCTTTGACACTCCCAGAGTTCGGTGCTCTGGATACCCGAAGGTCACATTCCAACAAGCATGCCACAGGCACTCAGAGTAAGTGTTTCTGAACGCACTCTCTGAACCTTCAGAGTCATAAGATTTGTTAATTAATACATTTCACTCGCCTCACTTGCCTTGTCTGGTAACATTACATCTACAGCATTGAAAGGAACTTTAAGGGATTTCAATTTGGCATGTTTAAGTAACACCAACTGACTTGGCTTTATCCATATTACATAATATAATGCCCAAATCAACCCAGCTTCAGGAAACTGTCAGTATTTCAAATTTGGATTGAAGGTAATGTCTAATAATATTCTGAGCTTTTTATTATGCTTTTAAGACCCTAAATTACATATTATGGAAGTGTTTTTGTGATTTTGGTTCTCAGAGGATTTATAGAATTTAATTAATGTATTTAGATATAATTTTATTCAGATCATTTGGTAAGAGCAGCCACACCCTGTATTAGGTAACCATGCACAAATCACAGATTTAGCAAGGGCAGCTGAATTATCCATAGTAATAAATATTTGACACAAATAACCTCCAATTTGTGGTGCGATAGAACAAAGGCGGTGTATCTAACTTCAGTCTCCTCGAGTATTTCTTTCCAGCTGGCATTTTTTCCTCGAGCTGTGTGACTTTGTTGACTGCTCCCCTAAGCACCATACATTATCGTGGAGAAGCAGAAAGTAGAGGGCTGACGTAGCGGCTTCTGTTTATAGATCTATTTGGTGTGTCTATCTCTAAAACAAATGTTCTGCGGTTTACCCTCCTCTGCCTTCTATCTCTATCTTGCTCTCCCCTGCTTTTTTCCTCTCTCCTCATTTCAAGATTTATCGCTCTGCAATCCTGAAGCCGGGAGGTCCCTGCTTATACCTACGCTTTTCTTTCCCACCCTCCAACTCTCTCTTTATGTACCTCTTTTTCTACATTCTTCCTCTCCACTCCATCTCTATCACTCTTTCTATCTTTCTGTATCCATTTCCACCCCCACCCCTCTCTGGTAAAGAACAATCTATTCTTTGGGTATTGGTCTGGCAGAAAGAGCAATGCCCCCCCCCCCAAAAAAAAAAAACAAAAAACACTGCTAGTTGACCCATTAAATTGATTTGTCAGTGTCTTGCCAAAAACCCATATGTCTGCTCAGTAAACTTTTCAAAAGCAGCAATTTCTGCTATCTTTGTTGGACATACTGTTGGATTATAGTAAAAAAAAAAAGTGTTTCTGCAGGATTTTAGTGCAAGTCTATGAATATTTAGATAAATCATGAGGAGATCGCCTGAAACCTATGAAAAGACAGGAAATTATTTATCATCTAGCTGGAGAGCGGGATTAATGGTTTCAATTGTTTTATGTTGGCGTCTGGAGAGTTGCAAATAGCACACACCTGTGCTTGTTGTGGCGAAATAGAAGCTTACTGTGCTGTATATGTAAATATAAAAAGCAGAAGCATGTGTTGGCAGAAATGTACACCACACACGCAAGTTAATGAGTGTTTGTTTGAAGATGCTGTTAAACTCCAACAAACTATGTCCTCATAAAAAAGCAAGATGCTGAAGTACACAAAGTACAATGTTAGTTTATTTCTGACATGTTTTCACAAAAAAAAGGTGTTTCAGGGGGTTAGCTTTCCACCAAAATGGTTTCCGAATGCACTAGACACACCTTTTGTAACATTTTGTGGTGCCTTAATTCTTTAAATGTGGATCACTGTTGGTGGTCTACCTCAGGGTTTAAACTTTATAGTTTAACAGTAATAACTCACAACTGTGTCAATGAGACAACAGTGTAACTATGAAATGAATGTGACCAATATTGTAGTTGAATTTGGAAAGGGCAATATTTAGATGATACGTCAATATTGGGAAATGACATTAGCTATCATCCTATATATTTCCGATATAAAATCCTATGTGTTGTCTTGTCCTGATTTCTCCAATAAAGTCATTACATTTTTTTTTTTAACTCACCAGACAATGTGTTGTCATAGAACAGGTTGTATGATATTCTACAAAAATGAACACAACAGTTGATATAATATGAATTGGTCATCCTGCAAATGACGTTATGTCCTAAATGTACAGTCATGTAATTAACATATGGTTACGGGGGTTAGGTTTAGGTTGTAAAAGTTACTATGGTTAGGTTTAGGAAAAGAAACATGGTTGGGTGTCTTAAGGTTTGGCAAGTATGGTCACCGTTGTTATGTTTAGGAAAAGAAACATGGCAAGGACTTACCTTAAAATGACTCAAAGTTCACACAGTTCTGAACACATGACTCCAGGGGAAGGTCGTGAAAGTCACAAGTTTTGTGACCTATCCACCACTCTAGCCTGCCTCCTAACAGACCACTTGGAGCTGCTTCCTTGTTAACAACTGTCAACACATTGGTCACATGATCACAACCTTTAAAAAATATGTGGGATATGTATGGATTTGGGTGCATTACTTTCTGTTAGAAAAATATATGAAAGGTTTATGAGAACATCCTGAGGCAGACTCTTCTAGCTGTTATATTATTTGCCTGTACCTTTACCCACTTAACCATTGTTTCACCATTACTAATGGTTATTAATCAAAGATCTCATTGTGTAAATATTTTGTGAAAGCTCAAAACCTACAATATCATTGCAATACCAACACCGAGGTTGGGGAAAAAGTTGTGATATTTGATCGTATCCATATTGTCCGGCATTAATTTGGATATACAACAAGGAAGGCTTATCACCTCTCAGTATGTGTTGAGTTCTGGATTTAGACCTTGGCAATCCCGAGACAGCACCACCCAAAGTACCAAACCTTCTGACCTAAATATTCTTGGCTGTAATGCAGCCATTGACGTGGTTAATTACACAATCACCTTGACGGTTCAGAAAATCTTTCTGCAGTGCTACGCTTATCTCATTTCCTTTTATGTCTGCCCAACTATTTGATTCAAGGTGAAATGGAGTCTTGTTATTTATATAATCACTCATCCCCAAATGAACCAAAAAGAGTTTATAGAAGAATTCCCCACCAGAACCACTGTAATGTTACTTATAAGATAGTGACTCATAAATGCTCAACACCTAACACTGCAGTCCTGGAGGGCCCCAGGTGTAGAAGGGTCCCAGAATTAGCTCAGCTCATTCTTTTTTTTTTGTTTTTTTTTAGCTAGCAATATGCATGACAAGTCCCCAGCAACTCTGAATTAAGCCAGCCATCTGCCTTGCTGACCACTTTTAAGGCTGTAACCACAGTTTCCAGCAGGAGCTTTGAGATGAGCCAGTTGGAGCCAGTCTAGTTGCTGAACGAGATTAATTAATTCAATTTTAGATAAAATCATACTGTGACACTGGAGACAACAATATTAGACAATTTGGCCATGGAATACTAATTAATGCTGGATTACATATTATGATATCAATTGCACAATTTAACATGACGGATCCATATAACTTAGTTTCGTGTAGTTTTGTGAAGAAAGCATGAATTGACTTTATATTCAGTAGTTCAATCAGGCACTACCGTGACTGGTGTTTATTGTTTTTGACATAGAGGTCCACAGTAATTGCAGTAATTTACAGAGGGCCATGACCTTCAATCTTATGCTTGGGCCTGGAAAATTTGAAATATGCAAATCCCCTCAAACACTCTCTCTCTCTCTCACACACACAGACACTTATGCAGATAAACAATGATCTGATATGTCTTGACCAGCTCCGTCTCATGCCAGCTGTCACTTTGATACTTAAATGGATTAAAATGTATCTCAGAATTGTTGACTCAAGGCTTGTACAGGGCACGGGTGACATGTTAAATAGATGATAATGCCCATAAGTGCACAGTAAGACCCTTGAACATATTAAATTCAAGTACCCAGAGAGTAAGATTGTGAGAAACTCTAGTTTATTTTCTGTTGTTACATGGCCGTAGGGACTGAAAACAACAAATTAGTACCGCACACCAACAAACACATCACTTATTTAATAGTCCTTGCTAATTAGCTGAATTAAAGTCGAAAGAGGAATGGAGGGACACCACAGGCACTTTATCACACACTGTTTGATTGGTATTCTGTTTTAGCTTGGACCATATACTATGAACTGGCCCCTTATTGATTAATTAAAACAACTTTCCCTGTCTGTTTTACTGACTCATTCACTACTTTTTTGTACATTTCTTATCACTGTCGCTCCATTATCGCTGTCTTTCCAATGTTGTTCAGAGCACCCTTTGAGTACTAGATGCCTATCACTATGATGGGATCCTTCACAGATTAAAATAGATAGACAAATAGACTGACAAGCATAATCTTATGCAGTCTATAGTTATAGTGGCAGCAGATCAGTCTGTGGGCTCTTGGCTTGGGAACCTGGGGCTCACGTGTCCAAGACCTTATATACATCAAGAACAGACTGTACAATGGTAGCTGGAGAAGGTGCCAGTTTGCCTCCGGGGCACTGCTGAGGTGCCCTTCAGCAATGCACTGAACCCCAAACCTCTAACTCTGTCATCTGTGCATTAAATGCATGTGTTTCAGAGCTGTTTGGATAGCTGTGTTTATAATGTGTTAAAATAACAACAGAGTGAAAAGATTTCCCCTCCAGAGACTTTCTTAGGTATCTGAAGTTCTGCTGTTCACTTTAAATAAGATTTTAATCCCCTCTTAAACAGCCTCCAGTTTAAATGTCAGTTGAGTCACGACACTGGCCTTTTATCGAAGTCTGTGCGTCATGGTTTTATAAAAGCTTCGGGCTACGAAGCCAAGGTTTCCCTCTTTTGAAGTAGCTAGTGATACTTTTCAATATTTGTATGTTATGAAAATCACGTTGTGGAGACTTAAAGTAGCCATAATCAATATATTTATAATAATGTATCAAATGACCATGTGAAAGCAATGTGACAGTATGAAATGGGTCACTACAACCTACAGAGGATTCTAACTTTAATCACCAGCTCCTCTCAGCTTTACAGAGCATTGTTTGTTGTGTTTCAGATCATGTCCAATGCAAATTCACTTATTTTCACATTCTTCTTCACTGTTTTTGGTTCAATCTCATCGCTTTCATAATGTCAGTGAAAAAAATCGGATAAAAACTATCTGCCCAAACAGTAGACTGGCACCATTAGAGATGGTGGCCAGAAACACAAATCCAAATGGCTGATAAATTCGGAACAGGTTGCTAAAAGTTTGTCATCTTAAAAGGCTGCCTCCAAGTCGCCCAAAAACAAACTGTTACATAAGGAATTAGGGATAAGTAATCAATCACAGAGAACATGTAACCACCTTAATTTCTGCCTTTGTTTTTTTTTTTTTTCAAGAAAAAAAAGGCTGTAACCAAGGAGCGATACCAGTTCTCTTCATTTGTTTGGGCGTGTTCACATGCCTGAGAGGAGGTTCGAAGATTATATGTGTTACAGGATTTAAAAACCAATGTGCTGTATAAATGCCATTGTGCCAACTGTTTTTCAGCATTAGCAGCCACACCAAACCCAAACATAATTGTACACAGTGACATACAGGGTGTCTCTTGGTCATTGTCTGATAGGTAGTCATGTAGAGTGGAGGGGTACCCACTGCTGAGAGAGAAAGAAGACAAAAAAGAATGAAAAAAATCATTTTGATATGAACTTTTTTTTTTTTTTAATAACAGGTGACCCCATCCTGTGGTATACTGCCCCCTGAGGTGCTGCAGATCCATTGAGTGACAGCACAAGACTTTGAACCAGAACAGATCTTGCCTATAGCGCTCCAAAAATGCTTGAGCTGGCCCTGATGTCATGTTTGATTTTTGAACTGACTGTAACCAGAGAGAGTTAGGCTGGCAGAGCTGACAGACAGATAAACTGGCTGAAGAGGTGGTGGATTTTTGGACAGTCAGTGAGACAAGCGGGGGATAAGACAGACAAGGAGAGTTGAAAGCTTTTTTTTTTTTTAAATTGATATCAACTGCAGATGCCTTTAGATAGACAGTCAGTAAGACATGCAAACGCAGCGATATAGTCAGGTGAAGTAAAAGCAATTATTAGGCTGATGGCGAAAATGAATCAACCAAATGTATCTCGTATGAGGCTTGGGTACTTTGCTGTCAAGATGGGTATGAAGTTAGACAGCTAGTGAGATAGACAGGAGAGCTGAAAGCTGTTATTAGAATGATGACTAAACACAAATAACCAATCAGATCACATATGAACCACCAGTCCAGATCTGTTTAGGCTGACAGACAGGCGGTCAGCAAAGTGAGACAGCCAGTGAGACAGGCGAGCTGTAAGCTGTTATTAGGACCCATCTGTACTGGTGGCTAGAGGCTGTGATGATGAGCTACCAGTCCACAGCTTATTATTACCTGACTAATTACACTGGCTACCTCAGGCTGGCAGCCCTGTGCCTGTATTTATAATCAAAGTGAAATTAAATTATTAACTGATTTAATGGCACTGTGGTGTATGTTGTGTCAGCTCACAAGAGAGAGCATGATGCGTGAGCCTTTCGTGTATTTATTTGTGCCTCTCTGCACATTTCAAACGATGAGGGGAGATTTATGAGCAAGACTCTAAACACAAAAGCCAGAGGGACAATGCAGAGAGGGGGAGCAGGAGATAAAGAGAGAAGTGAACTGAGCACAAAGTAAACATCAGCTTTGATATATTATACATGTGAGGAAATGCTACATGTGCTCACCAAGCCATATTTTGACATTTTTTTAATGCCTCAGCACACGCAATAGCCATGGCCGGAGGCATTATGTTTTCAGGTTGTCCATCAGTCTGTCTGCCTGTCCATTGCATTCTTGTGAAGGCGGTATCTCAAGAGACCTTAAAGGAATTTCTTCAAATTTGGCACAAACTTTCACGTGGACTCAACAATGAACTGATTAGAGTTTGGTGATCATAGGTCAAAGGTCAAGGTCACTGTGACTTCATCTCGTTCATTCTTGTGAACCCAATATTTCAAGAACACCTTAAAAGAATTTCTTCAAATTTGGCATGTTCACATGGACTTGAGGATAAACTGTAAAAATTTTGGTGGTAGAAGGTCGAGGTAGGAGTAGGCCTTGAGGGAGTTTTCTCAATTTGGCACCAATGTCAACTCAAACTAACAATGAACTGATTAGAACATGGTGATTGAAGGTTAAAGCTCAATGTGACTTCACACCATAACTCAAGAATTCTAAGGCAAACCTTGACAAAATTTCACACAAATGTAAATCCAAAAGGTCAAAGGTCAACTTCACTATGTCATCAGAATGTTCCACAAAAACACTTACGCTGCAATTATTCAACACCATCACTTAGAAATCAAAGGGGAGACTATCTGATACCAAATTGGTAACACTAATCGAGGCTGCTTAGACCTGAAACTGTGCAGATTGTATAGTTCTTCTGTGAAAGAAGCCAGGGTTCAAAATTCTTTTTCAGGCTCTGATTATTCTTTGTTTAACTCCTTTTTCTGTCACTTTTCATGTGCACAACTGAGTGCAACACTGGGAAAATCTAGGAAAGGGAAATCACTGTATTCAAAAGTTTCAGAGCTTTTCGCCCCTTTCAATAACGGCCAAGCTTTTCACTCCATCTTTAAATGAGGGCTTTTGGAACAACTTGAACTAATTTTCTCTTCTAATGTCATATGAACTTAAAACCTTAAAATTTTCTCTCAATTGTGCTTGACTGTCCTGCAGCCAATTAAACTGCTGGCCTAATCTAATCTAATTGTATCACTAATCTTGACAAATGAACCCAAAATAAATAGTTCTGAATGTGATTTGAATATAGTTTTGAATATAGTTTACTGTTGCTCATTGTTATTCCATTGTTAAACTTTAATTGTTTTCTCTAAATTTGTAAATGGGCTTGTTTTAATCATTTCCCTGTGGCTGCCCGAGGATGTTTACCAGCTGCAGCAGGGCCTGTGTTGTTTTCACCTTGTGAGTCTGTCTGTGTGTGTGTGTGTGTGTTAGCACTTGCAAATATACATAATAGTGGACCTCCGTGTCGTTACACAGTCACCAACAGGGGATGGAAAAACTAACAGGGGACATTTTTAGGTCCCCACTTGGTCGTGCTCTATATCATCAGAAAATCGTGTGCTAAGGCTTCTGATGAAATTTTTCAATATTTGCCAAGAGGGGACCTAAACGTGTGTGAGTGTTAATATCCATACTCAGTGATGTCCCTGCTGGCTGGAGCAGGTATTTGAATGACCCATTCACACACTGGCTTCTAACATTCCTTTCCAGGTTGAATGGCTTGCAGTCCCCAGCAGCCTTTCAGACTGTAGATGGGCTGTTAAACAGGCTTCAGTAATGTTAATGTAGATGGCATGGCATGGCAAAAACAACCAAAAAAATAAATAAATGAATAAAAATAATGAAAGCTAAGTTCTGGGATGCCCACACTTCTTTGAATGGGGTCTAGATTAGAAAATTCTAAAATACACTTACAAACACAGCTGTTTCATTCATCACTGAAAAACTATTCATTGTGAATACAATGGAATACATTCCAAAAACAAGATGTTTGGTGTTCAGACCCATTAACTATCTACAATAATAGCATCAAAAGATTCAGAGAATCTTGAGGAATCTCTACTTGAAAAGAACAAGGCAAAAAAAACAAAAATGAATGGCCACAACCTTTGACCCATAAAGCTGCATTGCATTAAATACCAACATGACTGTAGGATATTACAAAATGAGCTTCGGGACACTGAAAACCACTGACAGTATGCACAAGTCATCACTGCATCTATATGTTAAGTTTCTACCATGCAAAGTGAAAGCCAGATATCAACAAAATCCAATAACAGCGCTGACTTCTCGGGACCTGAGATGATCTGTCATGTCACAGTGGGAAACATGCTCCTTTGCCAGATTTCTTGAGGTGTTGCAGGCATCAAATTCTGAATGAGAGTATATCTACAAAATACTACAGTTTATCAGTTTAGAAATTAAATATTGTTATGGTTAAACACAGCATAACAACTTTTTTTTTCTGGAATTGGGGCTGTATATTGTGACTGACTTAATGTCAATGTCTGTAATAGTTCTTAAGTATTTTTGTTACTATAGTGAATATTATTACTGGTTGTAATTGTGTTTACCCTAACCCTGTCACACATCTTATCCAGGGAAAGATCAACACTGTTAGTCTTCCATGATATTAGAACAGTGTCACAGTTGTCAATGATCTCCAAAATAATGCTAATATTAAAAATAATCCTAAACTCATCAGTGTTAAGGGTCACATGATTTTTCTTGCATAAAATTATTGTTTAATACAGAGCCAGCCCTTGTTTTTTTTCCAACACCAAAAAAATCATTTTGAACATCTTAAATCACTGATCATTTAATTGATCAGCTTTAGTGTTGTTTAAACCAAAACCTAATACCAGCTTTTCAGCTTTTTAGCCACCACTATGACATAGAATTGTATTCATACTGTATATTTTTTTCCAGAGGTGAGAACACTGAACATATATTTGATTGTTTATTTGATTTTTTAAAATATTTATTTATTTAATTATTTATTTATTGTTTTTTTTTTTTTTTTTTTTTGATCGGGTGAACCTGATCACCAGAGAATACCCGTACAAAAAAAATATATATATTTATATTAAATTATATGGGAGAAAACCTGATCACCAGGAGAATATATATAAAAGAAATCTAATTGAATATGAGGGAACCTGATCACCAGGAGAAAACCCTCCAGGAATATGATTGTATGTGGATAATTTAGAGTTTCCAATTAGCCTAAAGTGCATATTTTTGGGATTGTGGGAGGAAACCTGAGCACCAGGAGAAAACCCACGCAGACACAGGGAGAATATACAAACTCGACACAGTAAGACAGGTGGGGGTCTCTCTGTGAGGCTACAGTGCTAATCACTGAGCCACTGTGCTGCCCTTCATTTGTCAGGAAAGGTAAAGGGTGGCAGGGTTGAGGGTGAGGCTGGGGGAGAAAGGGGGAGGAGGTAGAGGGAGGAAGGTGAATAGGAGGGGCTGAGGTAGCAACACGTTCTCATCCCAAGTTGTCACATATTGCCGCTTTGCAGTGGACTTCCATGTCTACATATATGCGTTCCGAGATGCCATGATGTCAACACAAGCACATGGTGGTTTAACGCTGCACTTGGTTATATTAAGGCAACAAAAGCACATGGCACATGATAATTGAGTGCCGAACGCAGTCAAAGCGGCAGTATATGACAACATCAAAATGAGAATGGGCTGGAGGTTGATGAAAGAGGGGATGGAGGATAGAGAGGTGGAGGAAGAGGGACTTACTGTTGTTCAACCTGGGCTGAACAACAAGGAGCCTCTTCCACCTTATTGTTGCTGTCAGAAGTGTTTTTCTTCTGAATTCGGCGACGGAAAAAAACCTTTTCTGTCTCCGTCTTCTCCTCCTCATTGTTCTCCAATTTCTCCTCCTCCCCTCTCTTTTTCTTCTGCTTTTTACACATCTTGGCTTTCATTTTTTGAAGCTCTGTCTCTCTATCCTCCATCGGCCTAGTGAAAAAGCAGAAACCTCTCCTCTTCTTCTTCATGTATAGACAGAGGTCCTCGAGCGCCGATATCTCGTCCTCCATCTGTTTGACTTGGGTCTCTAAGCTCTGGTGTTCCTCTGACAGATTTCTAAACTCCTCCTGCAGATCATTGTGTTCCGCCTGCCGTTGTTCCTTGTTGTGGAGTTCGGAAGCTATTTTGCTCTCCAGACGGTTTCTAGTCTCTTCCATCATCCGAGAGAGACCTTCATTTTCTTTGGAGAGCTCCAGGATCACAGTATCCTTCTGGGAGACCTGTTCTTCCATCTGGTGGCACTTATCCTGGTATTCTGTTTGCAGCACTTCCCAGCTCTGTTGTTTGTTGGCCAGGTCATTTTTGAGCCTCTCCTCCAGAGCGCTGAAGTTGGCCTCCCTCTGGTGCATCTGGTCCATCCTCTTCTGTTGCTTCTCCAACTTCTCTTCCAGTTCCCTTTTCTCATTCTCTATCATTTCTACTTTTTCCCCCCAGCTCTGTTTTTCCATAGCCAGGTCATTTTTGAGCCTCTTCTCCAGAGCGCTGAAGTTTGTCTCGTTCTGGAGGAGTTTGGCTGTTTTATTGGACAGCTGGCTTGAGGTCATTGTCAGCATTAGGGAGAGAGTGTCATTCTTTCTGGTTGTATGAGAAATCACATCGTCCTTCTGCTGAATTTCTTTGAACATCTGGTCCATCCTCTTCTGTTGCCTCTCCAACTTCTCCTCCAGTTCCCTTTTCTCATTCTCTACCAGTTGTACTTTTTCCACCCAGCTCTGTTTTTCTACAGCCAGGTCCATTTTGAACTTTTTCTCAAGTTCAGCCTGCACATCCTCCATGTTCTCGGTGGTCTCATTTATAATTTTCTGTCGCAACTGGAGTTGAAGACCTCTTTTGAGAAAAGAGATTTCTGCCTCATACTTTGAGATGGTCTTAGACTGTTGAGCGTTGACCTCTCTTAGCCTGACCTGCTCTTTTGTGGCTTCTTTTTTGAAGTCCGTCAGGCTGCGCATCTCTTTGTTTAAGCCGTCAATCTGCTCGCAAGCGAGTGATAGAGCATTCTGGAGTTGGCGGTAGCTGGGTGCAGGTACTTGATAGCCCTGAGGACCAGCAGCTGATCTTCCCCTGTTTCCCTGGTTGCTCCTTCTTTCCATGGCACTGACTGCACTAGACTAGTACTGTGTGTAGAATAACGTAGACAGAAGTTGTCTGTAGAGTTATTCGTTGGTGATCGTCTCTTTCCTAGCTCAGACACAACACTTGTCTGGATGATTAAAATCAGTGACTAGACAAGATCAGATAAGCAGCCTTCTAGAGCCTTCTAGGGTTCATTCTTTGTGATGTCATAAAGCATAAACATTTTTTTCTATGACAACACATTCCAAAGAGAGAGTTGCTAAGCAACCGTTTGGGACATCTTTACTTCCTGTCAGGTGATATCGTGAGGTCACTGCAAAACATTCTAACAGGAAGTACAAATGGACCCATTTAGAATTTGTGTTTGAAACATTTTTTTTTTTAAATTAAATGCCCAATACAAAACACAAACAAGTTATCTTAATCACTATGAAAACAAATACAGAAATTTTCATTTTCAAATGCAAATGTGTATGTATCAAGTTTTAAATGGTCTGTATTGTTGTGGCATCACAACTTTTTGGAAGTCATATTTTCACAGTTTCTGTTTTCTGAAACATTTTTTTTGTGTACTGTCTAGCTATGAAATGAGAGCAATCAGTTGGGATAGGGGGTGGGGTTTAGATTTAAACTCCGACTTTATTGCTGAAAAGTACATAAACTGAACTGGGGAAGGCATATGCATGTTTTGGCCATCTGGCCCCTGCACCCAGTCAGCACTACAATGGGTTAAAATTAATACTTATTACTTATTACAAATATAAATGAGCTATAACTGGTCAAATATAACAAGGTTTAAGAAAGGGCCTCCTCTATTTCTGTTTCTCTAATTGCATGCATTGTGCAGTCTATATAGCCTATAACTGCCAGTAGGCCAGAAGTAAAGCCATAATTTGGAAGGTTATTTGCCTTTTCCCTAATGGTATTTATCTTACTGTGACTATGTAACAGCTTTTATAAACCATGTGACATCATCTACAATGACAGTGTTTTCCTCCTTGAACATGATAAACGTGTGTGTTTGTGTGTGTGTCTGCGCGTGTCTGTGTGTGTGTGTGCGTGCGTTAGTGTGTGTGTCATCATGGTAAAATGTGATCCTGAGGACACCTTTTATAGCAGGAACGGCCACAGAAGTGACTTTGAGTACTTTGCCAGCTTTATAGGTATGTCTTTTTGTCTGTCTGTCTGTCAGACAGCTTTTATCATCACAGTAGTGTTGCAAACATGTAAGATGCAGTCACAAACTTTAAATGGGGTGCGGTTAAGATCACAATGAAAGCCGACTTGGAAAATGGGTCTCGTCTGAGCAAGAGGGACAAAGGTAGGGGAGTAAGAAGTACCTCCCTACAAACACACACATACACAAAGACTTCATGCTGCTGGCTCATATCCAGTTTAAGACGTGGTGGTGGTGTGATCCCATTACCAGATGGTCCCTTTCTCTGTCTGTTTACATAATATAAATTATATGATGCATATAGCTGGTGTAGAAATGTGTGATGTGTTTAATGCTGTAGGGTGCTTTCACATTGTACTATTTAATTACTGCTCTTATGCATACTTATTGTATGTGAGTATGGTGTTGGATGGTGTTGAGGCTTTTCTGATTTATCTGTAATTATTGTTAGCCTGCCACAAATTGGCCACAGAAAGATTTTTTGGCAGTCAGTATAAGCGTGTGTGTATGTGTTCATCACTGGCATGGAGGGCCGACTACAGCTGTAGTCTGCAACTGGCATAAGTAACAGTGCCACATTGTCATTTATCAGCAGGATATGTCAATTTCAGTGCAAATGAGCAAGAAAATTAAACACGCAGTGAAAACTTTGCCTACGTTCAAACACTTCACAGTGTTGTGTTATTCTATCACAGATTGGATTTTGAACATCAAACAATGTTAGATGATGTGTGCCTCACCTGATGGATTCATGTCAAAGACATGAAATGATTACAGTACCATACTGCAGTGCAAAAACTTTTTCAGTAAAACTCCAAAAGGGTGAACATCAAACTAATATTAAAATGAGAAAACATCAAACCATCATCAAACATCATGCAAACCTCACTGAAGATCAGAGAGCTCATGGATGGAAATGATCCTTTAATGTCACAGAAAACTAATGGTATAGTTATTTATAAACAGTTGCTCTTTGACAAGTCAGTTTTCACAAATATGTATCTATACATTGTCAGAGTACATTTTTGATATGATGAAGCTATTTCCTAGGGCTGATTCTTCAAACAGTGTGAATGAGTCCTTATAACTAATTGCACAGTGGCAACCATCTTATCTGTGCACAGTGCCTGTTGATTGAAGCAGAGTAAGCTTCACAAAAGCTCTCCACGTCTTTATTTTCCACAATCACACTGAAGACTGCACACTTGAGAATGATGGATTTTACAACTGAGTTACCAACAGTATATGCAATGTCTGAATGGATTTCATCAGGGTATTGTGTGCCAGTAAACAAACACAGAAGCCGTCCATTCTTCAGCATATGTATGCAATGACATAGTTACCTCTGACAGCAGTGTATTGTATATGTTGCTTATGTTAAAAATGGTAACCGTAGTGATGGGAAGCCACGGGGAAGGAACAACAATTTCCTCATCAAAAAGGACAAGCTATTATGGGTACCTGCTCCTACATTTCACTGAAGCACCACCAGTCAGATTGTTTGTCTTCAATCAGCTGTTGTATAAAAAGACATTAGCTGCTTTTTAATATGCAGCACTTATTTACAGTGCTTATTTCCATGCATTTGCATATGAGTGCTTAATCAAATATGATTTTTCCCATCTATGGCTGCACTTCTAAATGACAGAGTCCTGCACTAAATGAATGGGATCAGGCCTGTTCATGTATGCTGCCCATTGAGCTGGAATGATGCGAAGCACATTACATCCGCCATGCCTTACAGAGCGCCCATTGCTTTAAACAGACTGGAAAGATAATATAGTGAAGCCTATCACACGCCCCTTTGACAAGGATTCATCCAGTATACATGCGTTAGGAAGCAGATGAGAGAGGCAATGCACAATAAACTCATGTGGAGAACTCATTTGTTGTTTGGTAAATTTGTTACCTGATGGTTTGAGTGGGTGGTGTGTGTGTGTCCATGCACAGAGGCTGGCGTGTATATGACTTTGCACCTGAGCACTCATTTGGAATATGTGTCTGTGTTTACATTACCCACATGTAGTTACAGAGTCTGGGTTCTAAAGTTGGTTATCACAGCTTTTGTTGTGTTTGTATCTGTTTTTTTTTTTTTGTATGTTTTCTGTGCGTCCCTCATGTTTGTGCACCGATTCGTGTTTGTGTTTTTGATCAGCTTGTCCCCGGGAGTCCTGGATGCTCCCAAATAGAGCACAGACAGGTGTGACATATTAGAAATTTGGTCACGACTCGTGCAACCAGACCACAAAACAATGAACATCCATCCATTACAAATAGCAAAGGAGAGAGAGTGGTATGAGAGAGTGAGGGGAAGGAGGGAGGAAGGGGGGGTGGAAAAAAAGAGGATTTTTCCATTTCAACGGATCAACGACTTTCCAATTTTAACACAATTCTCATTTGGAATTCAGACTGGAATGCAGCAAGATATTAATTTGGGGAAATCAACAGAGAAATTGGGTCACCTGTGAGCCATTCATTTCACGCCGCAAAAACAAATAAGCAATTTAAAAGAGAGAGGGAGAAAACTGAAGGGAAAGAGAGAAAAAAAAGATGTAAGAGTAGACGTATAATGAAAGAGGGAAGGAAAGTTGGTTAAGACTGTGAGCAGGATAATGTACCTCAGTCGGAGCATGGTGGAACAGAGACAGACACAGTGAGATGTTAGATTGAGTTTTGAACTTAATGAAAATGGCAGACACCGGGTTAGCATTCACAGCAACACACATCCACAGAGTGTTAGCCGATGTGGTCAGCGTGTGGCTCAATCAGACTAAAGAGGAGAGCAGAGGTCAGGGTCACAGTTGCATTTAGCTAATTTATGTTGGGAATAATTGCCTTTTTGTGCACACAGACACACAACTGGAAACAAGCAAACACTCCCACAGCCAGGATGCTGTCTGAAATAGATTATGCAAACTAGATGTAGTATTTGTTAGGCTGGCAGAAGATAGAGAGTTAAGTTCAAAGTGAAAGTTGATAAAGGGTAGAGCAACATTGGTTATACAGATAAAAAGGATATTTTTTGAAGTGGGGTTGTCTTGGGTACTTACCCACTGATGATATATGACATACAGTAGATGTCAGTCGGCATGCCACCAGTTTAGAGAGGCACAGTGGAGTCCTACATGTAAGCTAAGCAGTGTACTGCTGTGGTGGGGTCAGCAACAAAATGTATTTTAGCAACCTAAAAAAGTCCCATTAAAACATTAACATCAAATTATGTGTACACTATATTGAGGGTATTTTCACTGCTTTATCATAATGTCAGACAGTGATTTCCAATGGGAACACTAATCATTTCTATCACTGTCTTCAAAGCTAGATTCCACTGAGAAAAAGTGATTAAGCATCACAAATACAGGAGCCATTGATTTACCACTGCCTGGATCTGGTATTTTGTTAGTGTTTTTGTGTGACTTTGGCATTTAAAGGGTTAGTTTATTTTCACCAAAGTCACACATGATCACAAACTCACTGATAGAGGTAATGGTAGACTAGCAACTCCCATGTTTGGCAAACTAAGATTACTGTTTTTTGTCACTGAGGTCTGGTGGCATACTATAGATCTTTTTATGTGTGATTTTTTTTAGGTGGCTAAAATATGTTTTGTTGCTGACACCCATCCATAGCGGTACACTGCTAAGCTTTCGTGTTGGACCCCAGCCTGCTTCTCCAAACCTGGGGCATGCTGACTGATATGTACTGTATGTAATACACTGACTAACTATGGATAAGTATCCCATATAACCCCACCTCAAAAATCAGAGCTAGCTCCTAAATGCCCAGAGGTCTGAGTGTAGGGGCTACAGGGAAGATAAAGAAAGCAGTAGGCATGTGTGTGAGTATATCAGTATGCATAGTGTAGTTTGTGAGTGTGTAATAAATGGACAACTTCCTGTAATCTTTATCATCTTTCCTCCTTTTCATGTCTCTTCAGGACAGTCCATTGATCCTCCAGTCGGACCGAAATGTGACTGTCAATGCAAGGAATGATCAGGGGCAACTGACCGGTCAGCTAACCGTTGGTAAGACACACACACACACACACACACACACACACACACACACACTACAAAGACACATCCACATAAACTACATTGACAGTAAACATTTTCTTTTACAAAAACACCCAAACCAGATCATTTTTTTCCAAGACAGTCAGTCATATTGCTTTGTTTGTGCTTGAATTCCATAATGCATTTTACCTCCTTCTGTTTACCAAACTAAATGCTATCTTTTTCCATTAGTGTATCTCACTGACGCTGATAGCCGTGCAGTTTTTTTGACAAAATCATTTTTTCCAGGCTCTTATTGGATTAGTGAGGGCCCAGTGTCTCACAGAAGACATCATTTAGAGGACATAGGACTTATGTAACATTACATACTCTTATAGGATGCATGAGCTAGAAAAAAAAAACAAGTTTAAAAACATGAGTGAAAAGATTTCTTACAAATCAAATTGTGTAAAATTTGCACAAGGAAATCCTTAGTGAAATGTACGTGCAGAAATATAGGGTGTACAGTATGGCTTTATTACTTTTTCTCTGTCGTGTCTATGGTTAACCAGTGAAGAGGGGTCTGGGTCAGTGTGATGTGTTGAAATCTATCGGTTCTACTTATGATTATAGCAGCAGTGTTGTCATCCAGTTTTAGGTTTTTAGCGAATGCGACAAATATGCAGTGCCTTTCCATGTACTTAAGTACCCACCGTACTCAGAGAAAACAGGTGACACAGGTCGTCTGAGAATTCATTTACATGAAAGCAGCTCACTGGAAAAAAAGCTGGCTGTAGTATGGTTACTAAAGTGCATGTTAATGCTCTTAAGAAGAGGAGAACCGTACCCACAATAGTACCTTGATGAACACCGCACTGGAGAGTTGTGCCACATTGTATTGTTTTACACAGACTGATCAACGAATCTGTCACTGTGATCAAAGAGGAATAGATAATAAAGATCAGACTCAGTAGCAATAAAAATATTGTCATCCTGGAATTCATTAGTAGGATGACAGCAAATAACAACAGGAAATGTGTTGGGGTCATACTTTTTAGAGTATAGACTCTAAGTTATCATTGTAAACATCACAATGTGTCTATCTCTCGCTCTCTCTTTATTTTTTCATACCTTATAAAGACTTTAATGCAGGTGTGTGCCATTTGTGTTTGAGTCTTCCACAACCATGGCAGAGATTGTTGTAGAGAAGTCGTCAGTTGTGCTGAACACAATATTAACGTTATTAAGGGTATCAAGTGTGCAGATATAACCAGTAAGAGTGGAAAGACTTACCAGCAGTTGCTCAGGGAGAGAAATGATGGCGGTAGTAATATGTATGCCGGTGTAGTTGTCATGCGAAACAAGATAATAACTTAATTTTACTAATAACAGGATGACTGAGTGCTCATTTAGAGATGGTGGACTTGAAAAGATAGTAAAGCCATAGTTAAATCAAGACAGTTAAAGTTAAATCATAATACAACTGAACATGAAAGCATTTATTATTTTTGCTGCATTCACAAAGCCAAAAAACACAAAACCCATGCTTAATTAATTCTGATAAAACTAAATTTAAGTGCCAAACACAGAGGACAGCTACAGACGTAGGGATAGTGTGTACTAAAAACTGTGGCGTTTAGTGCCTCACAGTGAGGCAAGTTGCAGAGATAAAGGGTTAGTGACCCAGGCACTAAGATTACGATGGCAATGGTTAGAGTTCAGAGCAGGTTAAATATAAAATGGAGTTAGCTGTGAACTTTTGTCCCTGTCTTGTTGGGATTTCATATTTTCTCTTTTTTCACATCTTTATCACAGTTCAGTAGCCACCGGTCAGCACTAAAAAGCCCTCTGAACGTTTCCCCGGGGTTGGAACAAAAAGATTTGGATTTTCTCTTATGTATCACAGTGACGACTTGTAGCAGCCAGGCTGTGATTTCATTAACTCCCTCAGAATATGACTGGACTTGTGCATGGGACTCACAATTTCACTTGGTAATACATTAAAGTAGTTCAAGGAAACCAGACACTGTAATGTCAGAAGTGAAAGATCCACTTTTAAAGGCCAGTCTGACATAGTTGGAATTCCTGCTGTTATCTTCTTTCATAATCATAATCTTGCTCATAAGTGCTTGTCACATAACTGCCCAGTGCTTTAATTATGTCATGAGGTATTTGCAGACTACAAAGATGGTTATTGTCACTGTGACTTAAAAAGAAGTTTACCCTTCCTACTGGTGATTTTATCCAATAACAATAAATCAAATGGTTAGTTATCTTTCTCTTTTGTCTATGATTAGGTCTCTTAAGTTTCGATGCTGTTGAGCTCTGGATGCTTATCAATGTTGTCAGAAAGATTTTCAGGCATGATTTGACAAGGCATGAAATGTTACCAATGTGTGACTGGCTGCTGGAATGTGTGGTTGCATTAGGGAAATAAAAATGACATGCATCACATTACCTCTCAGTGTATTTCAGCCTTTCCCTACTTTCTTATTGAAAAAAACTGCATATTTAGCAATGAGTATTTGCTTCCCATTTTACTCCCTGAATAATTGTTTTACAAAAGTAAAAGACTTTAAATCATAAATGAAAACCAAATCCATTATTGTTGGTGGATCCAGCCCTGTCTCCTAGAAATTTTGTTTATATAAAACTGATTTGAAACAGCAGATATGTTTTCAAGGAAAATATAATAATGGGTGAATTACATTCTCTATTAACATAGTAACCTTCCTACTCATCTACACATTGTGAATATACTGATACTTAATGTTTTATACCTCAGCCAAAAAGGACACCGTTATTTGTACTTATCTTGCACTGTCACGGGCTCAAGCCTATTAGTACAAGATGCAGGCTTCCTTCTGTGCAGTGATACAGGGCCGCCGCAGATTCAAATCAACAGTTAGAGACCGCTCATACGACTGAGGCTGCTACAAGTCGAGCAGTCAGCTTTATGTATTATTTCTTTTATGCTGGGGACGTGCTGCAGCGGCACAGAGGAGGAAGAGACTCTGAACTGTAAGGCCTTGAGAAAGCGTTATCTTCTCCCTTCTGCTTAGAAGCGGCAAATTTACAGCTCACAGCAACTTAATACGATACAGTGTCTGGCTTTTGTTTGATATCTAAGCATTGGCAAAAAAATGTTGTCACACATTGCTGATCTGTCATTAGCACTGTTAGCTTGTTTACTATATTACATGAATACCACTGTCACACTTAACGTCCTGTTAAGCCCCATTCAAACGTTAAAACTTTATTCAGAGAGAGTGAGAGAAAAAAGAATCGCCAAATAATCATATTTAACGGCCAAATCTGATTGGACTGACATAATTCTGAGTCATGTACAGCCCTGGTGATGCAGTTTGCAGGTGTCGGGTAGAAAGAAAATATGTGAAGCTGCTCACAACAAGGTCTGTGGATTATCGTGAGTAACTGGGTCATTATTTCTGGAAAGAGACATTGCTGTTGAGTTTTTTAAAAATGCCTTTTTTGGGCTCTTTGGACACAACAAGTTGTGTTCCATCGAGACAACAGGCATCTCTATGCCTCATCTTCCCAATACTCGGCAACTTGCACCAAAACAGATCAGGGGTCTTCATTACTTCTCAAGTCAAGAACTCCTTACCTCAAAGTGAAAGAATATGTTTTAGGAGTACATAAATGTTAGCCAACCTTCACCTCGCTGTTATGGATAGGTGTTGCACAGTTTTTTTGTCTGAGCTTATCTGCTAATGACATGTTGGATTCATGTAACTTTTTGCATTTTTGCATAAATAAATAAATTGATATATAAATAAACAAATAATCAAACTATAATTTGGTGGCTCCCTCTGCAGTAATTGTGGGGACCCCCTTGGAATCGATCCCCTTACCCAGAATCTAGATTGATAAATAGCAGAGAAATCTTACTAAACCTTTACCAAGGCCTGAACCTAACCACAGATAGGAGTCTGGACACAAGTATTGGGTTCTGAAGTCACATTCTTGCACTCTGTTTATACGCCATCCACCCCAAACCACCGTCATGTGAAACCATCATGGTACATAACTGCAGTGTTTCAAAGTGTCAAAGTAACATTAGCTAACATTGGCAGCAATTACAGTGTCACCACAATGCAAATATCAATGCAGTATAAAAATGATTTCATGGAGACAGGGCAAATTGACTTGTGTCAGTCATTTGATCTTTTGTAAATTGCCATCATTAAATGAGCAAACTAATTTTGGCTTTGGTAGAAACGACTATCTCATTCCCTAGGCCAGACTTTATGTGCTTGATGGCTGACGTCAGCTTTCAGGATGTTTTTCAGAGACAGAAGATCATTGCCAAGTAGCATTTACAACCTGGCAGGTGAGGCAAATGATATTTTCAGGTAGAAGGCTTCTCTTCACTGTCTATCTCGTTTGATGCAAATGCAGCATCTAGATATTCATCACCTGTAGGCTGGCCAGGCACTTGTAGTGTCTTTATACGCACACACAGTCTCTCCCTTTCTGACACTTTGAAGGTTGGAAATCCCTGACAGCTCACCTCCTGCCATTAAAACTCCCTAAAGCCGCTTTCCTCACCAAGAAAAGCACTTTAATGCTTACGTTTGTCTGGATGAGTGTGTTTCTGCCTGCCTATCTCGCAGTCAGCTGAATCAGTCTGTTTTAAAAGTCGACAGCCAGACAGCGAACTGCAGCCAACTTAGTCAGGCTCCTACAGGATGACATGAAGAGTGCTGTGTGAACTCGCTTGTGCAGTCAGACAAGTCATGCTCTAGTGACTGCACGCATGTTAAAGTTGCTCTCGCACATAAATACCAAATTCTCTCACTGATATTCCCTTCCTGTCACACTGGCACATAAACACAAATTACACACAAACACTTATTCTGTCACAAACTCTCACACAGCAGCTACAACTTTGGGCCGAAATTCCCCAGACACAGGGAAACCTGCCAAGCAAGTAGGAGCTCCATCAATAACCACTTTGTGACATACAAACACACAAACACACACACACTAAAGACCTGAGGGGCTGGGTGATGGGATGGAATGGGACAGAATGAATCCTCCTGAGGAGATTCTTCTATTGGGCTCCGGAAATCCCTTGGTCTCTCCGTGCTGCTGCTTCTTGTTGCCTCTGCGCTGACTCAGCAGCACATTTAACACACACACCCAAAGAAAAACACACACACACACACACTCTCTTCACTCTCTTTCTTCAGTATCCTCATGGGAATACTCTGAAATCCTGAAAGTAAGACGGTTATTTCTCCTCACCAGACACTTGCCACATCGGAAGCAGAAAAGTTCCACCTCAGTAAACCCGTCATTAGTATTCACCACTGGAACTCACCAGAGGAACAGCTCGTTCAGCTTGTAGCTTGTACAAGAGGTACAGGATCATCACAGTCAGTGGTATGGAAAGGTGAAATGCCCGCCAACGTTTGGACTACTACGTTAACGTAGAATACCAAGACACAGGTGTACTGACACCTAATTACACACTGGACTGTAAGATAGGTATGAATTTAAGTGCATATAAATGAAGCAGAGGAAGGAGAGAAGGACCAAATTGCTGCGCATCAAGGGACAAAATGAAGAGATGATACTATCTTTAAGTTTTTCATGAGGTCAGTGAGATTTATTGATCAATATAAATGATAAGAAATAGGTCATCAAAATATCAGCTTGGAGGGAAGATTGGTTCTAATTGATCTTTTTTGTTAGGTGCTTGACATTTCTTTTACATGACAGCATCAAAAGGGAACAGATTAAAGTGGAATTTTTATGCCTCTGCTGGTGACAGCCATTGCCAGAGGTTTTATGTTTTTCGGGTTGTTCATCCGTCCTTCCGTTTGTCCTTCTGTCCTTCCATTTATCCATCCGTCTATCTGTCCATCTAGTTCTTGTAAATGCAATATCTTAAGAGCATCTTGAGGAAATGTCTTCAAATTTGGCACAGGTGTCCACTTTGACTGAATAATGAACTGATTTGATTTTCGTGGTCAAAGGTCAGGGTCATTGTGACACTGTCTGTCTCATTCTCATGGACGTGATATCTCAAGAAAGCCTTAAGGGAGTGTCCTCAAATTTGACACAAACATCCACTTAGACTGAAGAATGAATTAGAATTTAGTGGTCCGAGGTCAAAGTCACTGTGACCTTACAAAACATGTTTTTGGACAAAATGAAGAATTCACATGTAATTATGACAAAATTTCCCACAAATTTCTAAATATGAAGTGATGACATTTCATATCCAAAAGGTCAAAGGTCACCTTCACTGTGAAATGTTCTTCAAAAATGCTTCCTGTTGTTTTTGCCATTAAACACACTAACTGGGGAACAGAGGGGGATATTTGATCAGATACTGATTTGGTGACGGTAATCTTGGGTACCCATCTTAAAAAATGTGCTGATTATATATGTAGCTCTTCCATGTTTTCACAGATGTGGATGTAAATTGTAAGTGCAACTCGACCGGTGTGTGGAGGCACACCACTGCAAGGCTGTAATTGTAGTTAGTGCAGGGTGATGCGCTTCATTGTGACCGTTAAAATGACTTGTTCAGGGTATGTTTCACATCTTTCTACACTCAATTGAATGTCATAAGACAGACAGAATTAAACACACATATACTCCTCTATATTTACCCGGTGTCCTCCTGAGGGCCCATCTTTCCATAGAGTACATGTGTTAGCCTTGGGCCTCCTATCTCCGTTTTATTGCTCTCTCTCTCTTTCTTTCATTCCCCCCATCCCTTCTCTTCCTCTCCATCCTCTGTCGCCGTCAGCTCATTAAAGTGAGTGAGAACCTGTCATCTTTGTCTTCTGAATGGCCCACTATAAAGATGATGAGTGAACTTGGGAGTTTTGAAGCCATACCCTTTCACCCGCCTAGGTGATGATGTCTCAGCATTAGAGGCAGTGCAGTGGTGGTGAATTTGCATCTGCCAGAGGAGAACGCAGCATGCATTGGGACTATTATCATGACAGGACCAGAGATGTTCCTCATTCAGCTCTGAATGGCAGAGCAAACTTTAAAAACTAAAAACTAAAATACTGATGTTAGTTAACACGAACCTTGTTCACAAGTCAAAGTGCTAATTATAGTTGTCCTTTTCTGTTACCTCACTTTGAAAAAGTTGTTAAAGAACCTACTGCTACATTATGCAAGCTATAGTACAGCTATGTGTTAGACTAGCAACTAATCTTCAGCCCAACTGCTGAAATTCTTGAAACCACAGATATATTACATTTGTACATTAATTTCGGATATGCTGAAACTTTATGTTTTGAAACAACAGCGCTGTGGTTAACATATGGTTAGGTTTAGGCACAAACAAGTCCTTGGTTGTGGTTTCAAAAAGACCAAATTTTGGCTCAGAATATTTGGTTTTGATGGCACAATCCTGCCTGTAGATGCATCGATGTCTCTGTAAAACATAGACACTTTACATGGCGCTATCCTGGCAGGAACAGCAGCAATGTCTGTTAAAAAAGGACCACTTTCCATGGCACTATCCTTGGTGTTAACATGATGATGGGTCACTAAAGATGACTTACTATTAAAACAATGGGTTTTCTTATTTGTTGTTCTCAAACTGTTGTCTGCAGCTTGGCATGTGTATCGCGTAGGTGTCATGCCATCTACCAGAACCTTCACCTCCAGATGATTAAGTCAGTTAATGCTACATCACTTAAATAAACACTAAGATATGTATGGACTGTGCAAGTATCCGTGGTTTGCAGAAAAACACAAAGCCAACATTCTCTCCTTGTGACTGGGCTGAAATTTTTCTTAGTAAAGTTATAAATGCCTGCTTTCACTTAAAGCAAAAAAAAAAAAAGAAAGCAAAAGTGCAGTTATAACAGGTGAAGATAGTTTTATGTTTGATGTTTGAACAGGAATAAAGCTGTGCACTCAGAATACCACAGAGTATAATATTGACAAGTGCTTAAACTGGCCAGCTCAATTACTGCTCACTGTTTGTTTCCCATTCCCAGTCTCCTCACCTGTGCATCTGTCTCTTGGTGAAAGCTGGCAGTCATTACAGCCTGTGCGAGTGTGTGTTTATTTTCTGGCTGTCTTATTGACTTTTCATTTTTCTAAGTGCATGGTGCTGATAATGAATGCTCTTTCTCCCCAAGCAAGAGAAATATTGGTAGCACTCATTACCCTTGTGTACGGGTGTGTGTTATTTTATGGGGTTATTTCTAAAAAATAAAAGTGTTACCGCAGAAGCCAAATGCACTTTTGGAAGAGTGAGGGAAAGTGCTTGTGGGTGTGTCCGCCTATGCATGTGTGTTTGAAAAGTTGGATTTTGGGGAAGTGAGAAACAGAGGGTCATTCACTTATCCAGTACCTGTCATTAAAACAACCCCACCAACTTTAAAAGTGACTTTCAGCACTCAAAGTTCTCCCTTTTTCATCTGTCATTCAACGCACTTTCTCTTGCCCTTTACGTTATATTTTTTGTCTTTGCTGTCTTTCTCATCCTTTCTTCCTTTATTCTGTTGTGTCATTTTTACCTTTAACTCCCCCTTTTTTAATCATGCATGGACCTCATCTCTTATTAAACCAGTGAATTCCCCGTTGACCTTGTTACCTTCTCCTAAACTCAGGATTACATTTATCACTTCATTATCTTTACCTTCTTACACTAATTACGTTCCCTTTTATCTTAGTGGAATCAGTCACCTCATTTCTGTGGCATTCAGCTGATGTAGCTCAAAAAGTGGGTTATCAAAAGCTGCGACATTAGGGGACTGAAGGGAAAGGCCATGAAGAGTAAAAGATGGTTAATGATTTGTGGTGGAATTTCTCAAGAGGAAGTCTGTCATGTGTTCTTCTAGTTAAAACTGTTTTTGGCTGGATTTGGGGACCTATAGCTGCGGGAATGTAAGAATATACAGAATTGAATCATATTTTGTTTTCACTCATTCTCGGAAACATGGCGTCACTCTGGCAGTTAAACAGCTGAATGTCTGCTAAAATTGGTTTCTGATTAGTGTGCAGAGTGAGCACTCGCAAAGCCTTGCATAAAATTCAATTGTTCCATTACACACAGCCTAATTATGAATCTACATCTTTGCAAATCCCCCTCTGAGAAACAAATGATGTACATAACAATCATATTTCGCCGTGATCACATTTTCAGCTAGAGCGAGATCTTTCTGGCTTGATTTGGCTGGCTGAGAAACACAGACGCTAAGTAGTCTAATTTTATCTCCTCCCTTATCCAATCAGCGGAGTTCAGACTGCACGTCTTCCTCATTTTATACTGCCTCTCTATGATCAAATCAATGCTTTTAATGAGGCAATTAAAAATACATAGAGCTAAGCATTAACAAACTGGGATACACTTAAGGGGCCATCAAGGACTCAATAAAGGCATAGATTTACTGCCATTGTTGTCAGTTATCCTTATGATTGCACTTTAATTACACAAAGGCTAATTGTCTTCATACTGTTTTGGCTGCAATATGGCAAACATTGTTTTCATTGCTTTGTTCATATGTGTGGGTATGTTTGCGGTAAGGAGCAGATTTAACGGACCATATGAAGTCATCCTTCTGCACCAGTGAACAATAAGCTTCATACTGTTTGCTGGTGGTTGGACACAATAATAAAATGACAGATATGTCGTACTTCAAGCATGAGAGCCCTCTCCTTGCCTCTGGTATTGTAGGCATTTACAAGAAAGGATGTTTGGCATAGGTTGTGATGGATTTCATTGTAATAAAGTAGAGACTTTTTTTTTTCCTTTTAAATAAAGCAGCTTCGTACTCAAAACCACTTTATACTGCATTACAAGTATCCATTAGTTGAAGTGCACTAAAGATACCTCACTTACTCTCTGTTTTATATGTTCACACACTTGATGGCACAAGATTGAGGCATGAACGAAATAACAGACGATACAACAAGGTTTAAATGAATACCGTAGCTCATAATGTTTGGCTTCCCTAGATTGTGCCCCAATCCCAGTTCTTATTCTAACCCCTACACATCATTTTCAAGTGCCCCTTTGCCCGTTGGCACAGAGTTAGTCAGGATGCTGGCTGAATAAATCATCAGTAGTTGTGGATGGCATTCGATAAAGAGACACAACGAGTTTGTTGACGGACATTCGGTATATGCCGTCTTCAGCTGTTGTGATTTCTCTTGTGTGAAAATGCAAGACTATCGTGCAAAAATCAGCAATAACAATGTAACATTAGCTGTTTTGTCATGCTTGTTATAAAGAAAAGGACCATAATACATTGATTCAACATTAAACCAGATTAGATGATACGTATTATCATTTCTAAATCTTTATTACCAAAGAAAGTACATTTAAGGGTTTCTTTTGTTGCTTGTCAAGCCAGTTTGTGGATGTTTCTCACTCTACCTCTGAAAACCTCTTTTGGAGGACCATGTAGCACATAACACTTTGCCCTACCCCTTTACAACAAGAATTCAACACCCTACCACTAGTCATTAACGTGCAAACCAGAGGGGTTAGGGCTAATGGGCGAGGGGTGTATCGGGATTGAGTTTTTGTCCTACAGGCGTTGATTCAATATTGCATGGTGTTGTTTGTGGTTTTGTTTTTATTGTATTGTATTTTGTCTAAGGTCTGTGTCTGCATTACATTATGGGCACTGGAAAATGTTTTATCTGTTGATAAAGCATGTCTTGAATAGAACACTGTAAAAGCTACAAGATTATTTTACTGTTTATGCAATGGAGGGAGTTATATGACCGTGAACAATAACCATCTGTTTTTTCTGTGTTTAATAAAAGGACATTAAAACTTCAGAAAATGCTGCTCGGTGACGCAAGGCAAATAAGAACACTGTCGCCTTCAGGCAATAAGGAAGACTTTATGTGTCTTTATGAGAGTGGAATGTTTATTGCAAGCATAGCAGAAAACGTCACGTTTATTGTTTGTCATAAAGCAACAATGTACTGTCAGTCTCTCTTACTGTCCAGCCTCACATCTGCACAAAATTACACTGTCAGGGAGTGAGAAACATGTTCTGTCCATATAGCTAAATGCTCAACCATCCAACTACCCCAACCAACTTGCCCCAGAGGCCAAGTGTTAAAGTCAAGCTTGATTACCAAACAGAAATTAACAGCGTATAACAACAATGTTGCAAGCTGGCAAGAGATTTTCAGGGGAAAATACTAATAATGTGAAATAGCATTTTATTTTTCTGCATTGTCTGTGTTAAAACATGAATAATGCAGAGCACTGTGGTTGAAGAATCTGCCACAAGGTCAGAGCAATGACTCAGTATTCCTTTAGGCATGGTTTGAAAGCAAACATTTATAACTGTGTGCATTTTAGATAAAAGGATTGAATGCCCAAGCTCCCTTCTAGACTTGCATTCAATTTTGCACACCACCACGGCCCCTTAGGCACCATTGCCATGTCACATTTACATTGTAGGCACAAGGCTGATATCCAGGGGGGCTTTCAATAACTGCAAATAGTGGAATATGTTAAATCAATCTTTGTAATTGCAAGTTGCAGAAGTTGCAGAGTAATAAAAGAGTGCAAGGGACGTTCATGTAGTGAGTTAAGTCAGACATCATCTATGCTCTGCAAAAACCATTTAATGTGAGCACCGCGCTGCCTAAAAGCAGGTACTGTAAGTTGGCACTAGGCTTTTATTGCAAATGTAAAAGGTCAATTAATAAATTGTCTGTTAGGGCTCACTAACTCATATTTAAATGCAAGAGTATTATCTCTTGCAGCTTGCATTTGCCATGACTTCAGGATATTAATGTAATTATGTTCACGGAGGCATGTAAGTCACTACAAAGCATCAGATATACTCAAGGCTACAAGTTATCAACTTTTCCAACAAGGGAAACAACTCCAGATTCTCTACCGTGCATGTGAAACTTTTTTTTTCTTTGATGTCTTATTCTTAACTCAGGTGTTATACTAGAAGATGATTGAGTCTGGGACTGGGTCTTACCTAAAGGATTGAGTGGCACACAGATTAACTGGAAAAGTGATTGAGGAACATTCTTTCTTGCACCGTTACCCACCCAGCAACTGTTTACATTTATTTATTCTATTACTATTACATGCATCTTTGTGCAAATAAAAGTACCACATTGGTTAAACACCTTGCATTTACATCAATTTCTCACAGTAACAAAAGCACATGGTTATGTTTAGGCAACAAAAGCATGTTGTTAGGTTTATAAATAAAAGAAAGAAAAAGAAACATCCTTATATGTTGTTACTGGCACCGTTTTAAACTGACGACATCTGGCAGTGTTACAAACTTCTGCTGCTTGTTGTAGTTGAAGACTATTATGTGCAAGACACCATCCTCTCTTTCCAACCTGTAGCACATGACATGTCCATCTGTGTTGCCATGGTTCAGACTACAGATCAGAGAAAACCTATTATTTTTTGGTTTCAGCAGGGATCCAACGTGTTGGGTTCTAAATCATTTTTTTTTTCCTTTTTTGTCATAATGCCCCAAGCATTTCATCTGTCTGTAGAAATACTTTCCACAACATTGTCAGATAAATATACTAACAATCTGAGCATGTCAGTAGCAAAAACGAGCACTTTTATTTGGACTTACATGACAGTACGCCATTTCCCAAAGCTGTGATATTGTAGCCTGTTTGGCAGCTGCTGGCTGTAGTACTTTTTCTCAATACTGGACCAATTTTAAAAAAATGGTCTCTGCAACTGCAACTCATGTCAGATTTATCAATATGAGTTGCAGTTATTCCTTGCTAAAATACAGGACTCAGAACTGCACTGGGTTGAAGTACAGTGTGTGCTCAGTATTCACAGAAGTCAACATCTCTGCTTTTAAATGTGCTAGAAAAATGCATCCTCTTGCTATGGGCCACTTGAGTGTATTATTCATCGTGTGCTTTAACCCACGATGACACAATTTCAAGGTGAGAACTGCAAAAACCTGAGATACATGCGGCAGGGGAGTTCAGCAGCATTGGAGATCAACTCTTCCTGTGTTGAACTGAGTCTACTATATTCTCACTGGAGATCTCTAATGTACTGCCAAAGGTTCTCCTTGCTTCTGCTTATGTTTTGTTGGGCTTTAGTTTGATGTTTTCTTCTCCATTCTATACGTTAAGTATGTGCTGCTCTGTACCCATGAACATCTTACCTCTCTTATTCATTATTTTATTCATGGTGAATTGATAGATCAGATCATTAATAGATCAGACTAAATTTAATCTAATGACACTTGGAGGTTTACTCAGGAAGACTCTCTGTACGCTCACATTCATTCACAAATCTCTCTATCTCACTCTTCAGTGGTCTCTCTAAGCCGATCATGTCATCGCTGTTAAATTTTAAAACAGTTCTCCTCTCTGCTGCTGCTGTCAGTTGACATTTCAGGGCAAACAGATGCAACCTTACTTCACCCCATTCACCTCCAGTCTACATCACAACCAGTGTTCAGTCCTCCTTCACATCCCAGCATCCAGACCATCAGCCAACTCCATTCACTTCCACCATTAGTCTAACTTCATCTGGGGAATATTCTTAACTAACCATGACATGTCTACCCCATAAATATTCACATCTCCATGGGGTCTAATTGCAAGAGAACTTTTCATCATTAATCTTTTTCCTGCGCTTTGTAATAAAGTATTGTTATATCTCAATTATGTCTTTCCTAGTTGAAATGACAATAGCTCCGATTTGTCCGAATTGAACAGCTGCAGACAGGTGTATAGCACCAAATTCTGTTGGTGTCAGCATTGGCAGGCAATATGAAAATACAGAGGTACAGTCTGTAATTCAACCAACAAGCCCAAGATCCAGGGAAACCAAAATGGAAACCAAAACCAACTAAAATTTCAAATGGCATAAAGTCATATAAAGCTGTCTGAAAATTGGTGAAGTATCCCTTTATGGGGTGAGAGGGACCACAGAGAGCTTTGACCTTTTTGATACAAAGATCAATCTTTCAAGCAATTGTAATATTGTTATGACACTTTTTACTTATAAAAAAGAAATTACAAGTAAAACTCTTTTCACTTGTACAAAAATGTCTCAAAACTAGAATAAGGCTTTTCTTGCTTTCTCACAGGATATGACAATTACTTCAGCAAGCACGTAAACAGAAAACATCAAACAACTGATCACAATTATGTGCATGCAGACATATTCACTGGGATGGCTACGCCTCACATCATCATTGTCTATACAAAGGACACATGCGAGGCAAAGAATCGCGACAGGCTAATTATGTACAGGATGCACAACACAAGACTGATTTGAGTAACCAACTATTTTATTAAGATTTCCTTTTAAAGGAAAAACATCCTTTGATCTTGAGCATTAAATTGTAAAGACGGAAAGAAAATTAAATTAAATTACATTTACTTCACCGAATACAGTTTTCAGTGAAAGTAGGCCCAAAGCTAGCAATATTTTCAATTGTGTTGATGCTGACAGTAGAAGTTTGGTTGTGTTTGGGGCTTTTAGATTTCATAGGAATATGTAGAGCTGCACGGAACAACCTTTGCCTGTCTTTTCATCTCCACCTCCCACCATTTCATCTTCCCTCCATCCCACAGCCATGACTCCAGAGATCAGCTTGATTAATGTAGATGACAAACAGCACTCATTTATCTCTCCCTCTGTCTCTTTCTCTCCTCCCTTACTATATTAATGACTGTAATCAACTCTAAATAAATAATTTGTGTCCCTCAGTGCATGAATCTCACCCTCCCACCTGTGGCAAATTCAAAAAGTTGAATTCAAAAGTGCGTTGCAGTGCAGTTTTTATTCCACTCTCCTTCCTTTTCCCATCTTTTCCCTCATTTATCTTTGTCTGGTTCTTTTGAGAGACACCTTGAGGAGATTAAAGGTGTGCTGTGGCGCAGCAGAGGGCCTGTCTCTCTCTTTGACGGGTGGAAACACAACAACACGGTGACCCTCTTGTTTCCTGCTGTTGCATCATGGCCACATTGCATGCTGTTTACTTTCAAAGGGCCAAAATAATACAGTTGCTTTCTCCCTTCATCCTCCTCTCTCCCTCTTTTATTCTTTTGCTCCTTGAACACTGCCGGGTAGCACTTTCCTCTCAAAGTTACAGTGGCTCACTTTTAACTCTAGTCAACTCTTTTTGCACAAGGTTAGCTCATAACTTGACCCTTAACGAAGGCCCGTTGTGATTCTTTATGCTAAAGGAAGGACGATTGTTGAGTGGCTAAGACTTCCAACAGGGACTGTGGGACATTCCTTACTGTGATTGTATAGATACCCCTGTGAATGCATGATCACAGAGTGAGCATTTAACAAATAAGAACTAATAACTGGAAACTCATTCAAATAAAGATTCCAACAAATTTATTGAAGAAAAGAACACATTGTAAAATAAAAGTCAACTTCCCTTGTAAAGACATAAAAAACAGACATGTTCTGGCACTTTTGTAGTGCGACAGAATTTAATTGATGAAATTGCCAGCAAAGACACTTTGAGGAAACTGCAGTGTGGCTCATCAAGTGATCTCAAGTGATTTTATATAAAACAAGTCCGAGAGATAAGCATAGCCTATATCAGCATTTAGAAATGTCATGTTGTAACAAATATGGTAATAGTGCAGGGCCACTACTCAGTAAATATACAGCTATCTGTATCTGTTATCCACACAAGTTGACTCACCTAAGTGCTAGGTGGTTATGTTAAGGCCCAAAAACATTACTTGCTTATGATCAGGAAAGGATTGCACATGTGCTAAAGGCAGCAGTGTGTTGAGAAAAAAACACTTGGCACAAACATCACAACTGATGCTGGTTTTTGATTTTGAACACAAGTCTCCTGGGTCAAGGGGAGGGGAGCAGCTGCCGAAAAGGTAAATAAAAGCATACTTTTTCACTTAGCTCAATCAGTGGTTGAGTTTTGCTTCCACTATGTTCTGCTCCTCCATCTTTCTCCAGAGTATGCCTTTGGCTTCGAGAGTGTGGTACAATGAATAACTCAACAATAAAAAATATCCTTAGTTCTCCTAATGATACTTCAACTACAAAAAAGAAAATCAATATGTGGCAGTTGATGTTTCCATCATGGCAGACCACCATGAATAAATGAATTTGTCGGGAATCTACGACCTATCCACCTCTCTTCTTGCCAAAGCAATTTTTCATGTTGTTTCAATCACGTCCATTGACATCTAATTATGATACAGATAAGGTTACATAGGAGTTTCTGGAAAGCCAACAATGTCCAACAATGCCCAAATGGCACATGTTGATGATTTTAAATAAAACCAGCATGCTATATTAGCACAAAATAACTTATTTCACCAGAGCCAGAGACCTTTGTGTATGACATCTCAGTTTTTCCCCGTGTTTCCTGTCTATCTGTACACTGGCATCTATCAAATGAAGACAAAAAATTACATTGCAACACTTTTAACAACATGAGATGTGACTAAAAAAGCAATCTTTGCTCAAGTTAACAGCAATTGAATACCATATCTCTAGTTCAGTTGACTCTCCTCCCCTGCTGATAGGACTTAAGTGTAGAAGTCTATGATGGTAGTAACCAGATGTTTTGGAAATAATGAAGTCTCACAGTTGGGCAAACTCAAAGCTCTGGTACTAAACACGGCCTATGTGGAGTAAGTAAAAACTGCTGACTGTTGCTGTCTGGAACATTTAGAGATAACAGTATACATTTCTGTTTATGTGTAGCATTTATTTACATTCAGGGGCCCATAACAAGTAAAGCACCAATACAATAAAACGCAAAGGTGCATTTATGCATCTAGCAAAGGGGAACTGTTTCATAAGAGTTCACATAATAAATTCATTGAGCATTTTAGACATTCCGCATTACGTCTTTCCTTCTGCACATTTTTTTTTTAACATTGATAGCACAACACTTTAATTGTTAATTATCGATCCCTTGCCCTTATATCCACGCTAAGAACCACAAGGACTCACTTGCTAATGTGGAACTAAATGCACCCAATCATTTGCTCAGTGGAAATTAAGCATTTTTGCGTTTTTTTTTGTTTTGTTTTTTTTCTAAAAAGGACAGGGGAGCATTTTACTCAACATGTCATTAAATATTTCTACACATGTGCAGTTCGTTGCATAATGGTGTTTTGTACAAATTCCTCTTAGGAACATTTTCCCTCGCAGAACATACAAAGAGCCAAGCGGGCTTTGAATATTCATTAAATTTGACATTCTAGACAGGACGGAAACTGACAAGCATATCAGCCTGACTCGCTCAGTAGAATGCTCATCTTAATCCACTGATAAGCCCCGTCATGTTTGAATAACTAATCAGGAAGTTTAGAGAGTGAAATCCAGTCAAAGACAAAATTATTCACCTGACTTAGAAAGTTATTTGGCAATGTTTTGTATGTTTTAACTGTAGATATTAAACAAAAACACAAAAATGTGTTTTCTCCAATATTCACGCTATATATTTTGTTGTATGTTGCAATTACTATTTCTGATAAAACTATGTCAAATTATTATCATATATGACACAGCTTGGTCAGCTTGGAAATACAGTGAAACATGCAATAGCTGTATTAATGTTTCTGCTTCATCTGGTTCATTTCTCTGTCTCTGTGATTACTAATAAACATACAGATAATATGCTCATCCACATTTAATTTGTTTGCATACATGAATAGGAGCTGTCTTTGTGGTCACATCTCTAAAGAGTAGAGTGAGTTTGGCAAGTATGTTTGGGCAGTTTGTGCATGCGCGAGTTGATGATCATTGGAGCATAGCCAGAGAGGGGCTTAATGCCAGTAGTATCTAAGGGGAGAGTTTGCTGCTTGTGTTAAGAGACAACATTCAAAAACACAGCTAACAAAGTTTCTTTTCAAGGCAGCAAACACATGTTCGTGCCTGCCAGAAGTCTTTCAGTGTCGGTGGATTTTGGTGTCAGGAAAGATTTTGGTTAGTGCATGTCAGAGGGAAGTTTCTAAGAGCTAATACTATATCTTCAGCTTTAAATGTGTGTGTTTGCATGCTAGCATGAATGTGTGAGCACAGACACCCAGACACTTGCACCCTAGGCTGCATTTCTGGATGCTGTAGCATATTGTCTGTTAAACTTGTTGATTATTAATTTATGCCCAACAGCGCTCAACACATTTTGCAGTCTAACTCTCAGAAGCACACACATTAACACCCATATACATGAACAGATAATGAAAAAGTAATTAATTCTCTGTTTCTGTTTGTTTCTCTGTGCTGGCAATAGCCATTGCCTGGAGCGTTGTGTTTTCGGATCGTCTGTCTGTCCATCCCACCTATTCTCTGGAATGTGATATCTCAAATGCTCTAAATTTGGCAGAAATGTCAGGGCAAAGATGTGTTTGAAGAATCCATGTTTTCACAGACATGGGCCAAAACTTTAACTGCAATTTGACTTGTTGACAGAGGTATACAACCACAAGACGGTAAATGGAGAAGTGCCCAACATAACTGCTACCATGTAATATCGCTATAGTCATACAGATGGGCAGTGGTGTCGTGGTAGCCAGTGAGGTGGGTGGACTACTAGGTAGATGAGTAGGTTAGAAGGAGGAAAGTGGGTATACTGTCCTTTCTATTCCAATGGATTTTTGACTAATAGGTGTGTATATTGTTAAAAAAAAAAAAAAAGAAAAAAGAAGTGGGTATGCTCCATAAACATGAGTGTACCCTCCACTACAGCACTGAGTGTAGGACAGAGTAAGTCACAGTAAAGTTATAAAGATGCCCTAGCATTCTCTTTTATTGGAGAAATCCTGTCAGGCCAGATAATATGACTCCAGTTGTAGAAAGTAGATTTTGCTGTTGCTCCTGCTGAGAGGCCTGAAGTCCCCCTAACCTTTTTTGTCTAGACTGTATAGCTCATGAATTGGCCCTGCCCGGAGATCCCAGGCTCTACTCCAATTCATAAAAGGTGAAAAGTGATTTAGCCAATGGCCAGACCCAGCCAAGCATTAAAAGCAGCCAGAGAAATCTTTAAAAAAGCCATAAAATCCACATCTAACAGAGCAAGGACACCCAAAGTTTGAGTTATATAACCCTATCTTTCACATAAAAGCCTTAATGCTACATTTAGCATATTGCCAGAGTTTTGACCTAAGGAAAACTATAGAGTGATTTAAATGAGACAAAATATGGTCGACTTTCTCTACATAGCCAAAGGACAAAAAGCGGCCTAATTTTAGAAGTGTTTCTAAGCTGGAGAATATATTAGCATTTACATTATGCAAATACACATGGCCATGGATGTACAGGAAAACTTTGCAAGGCCGGACACACACATAGAGAACAAATATTTACATGAATGTCACAAACTGTTTCACCCACTCGTCTGATCTCTCATCTCCAGAAGTGTGAGAGAAGGATGCTGAGGGGAAAGAAAGGTGGAGGGGGGGGTAGGAAGGCATAATCACAAAGCGCATTGAAGCTGATTTTAATTAAAATTCATCTTGACCTGTTTGGGAAAATCAACCATGCATGCGGTGTTTACTTGGCTTAGCCACAGTCTTCTTTGTACCTATCCCCCAATCCTTTTACAGTGTCTTCTTGCGTCATATCCCATCATTGCTAGAAGCCCTAATTTAAAGCCTTGAATTAAAACTCCAGGATAGCAAACCCATATAATTTTATTATGGCCTCAAAGCTTTAATGGGAAGTAGTAAAAAAGTTACACAGGCGCCATTTTAATGCCCTCTTTTTCATTAATTACAGAATACAAATTAGGGAACTTAGAATCCCATAGAAGTACATGAAAAGTTTATTCATTTTTTTCTTTTGTTTCACCCTGTTCAGAACTTGGGTTGCTAGGATGAGAGAAGGATCTACAGCACAAGTGTCCAAACTTTTTTGAACAGGGGCCAGATAAGATATTGTGTGCTTGGGGGCCAGCTGCTTCTCACATCATAGGATTTTTTTTTTTTAAATCACACACAAATGAGACAAATGCAACTGTTTTGCTGAGAATATTCAACTTTCCACTACTTGTGAAAGCAGCATCCTTCACTGTCAGCTTCATATTCTAGATTTAAGCAGATTGTAGAATATCCATTTTTGCAGTAACTACACATAAGATCATCAAATAAAACAAACATAAGTTTCACACAATGTTATACATCAGTTCAAATGTCGACCAAACTGTTACTCATGACCCCAGCATCGACAAATGTTTGTTTCAACAAGTTCTGGTTTAACCGCATTGTTAAGCAGGGATGTGTGTGGAGTTGTAGATGCCAGCAGGGGTTTCGTGTGAACCATGACAACCAGAAATTAACATGTGACAGCAGGCTGGTATGAATAGGCAAAAGTGAGTGGAGCATGCATTCATTATCCCGAATTAAATACAGTGTTTGTATTTGAAAGGGATGATAAACAGAGCACGGGGCTCTAGCACCATGGTTAAAACATTAAAATGCCTGTGATATCTGCAGGGCACCCTAATGGCTCAGCAGACTGGAGCTCATGTCGCACGCTCGAGATGCTCAGTTCAGATCTGACTCAAGACCTCAGCCACATGCACTGTACTGTAATGCTTCATTCTCGAGCACCTCTCTTCATCAGTGAGATATTCGAAAAGCTTTATTATAACTGAAGGATCCTGCTGAGGGAGGCTCTTGTGACAACAGAGGAGATCCTGTCAGGAAGTGATTATTTAAATCAGTGCATCAATTAACATGTCTGCCTAACGAGGAGTCCTGTTGTTATTGGTGACAGCAGAATTACTTTAGTGTTATCAGCGGATGAGACATTTGCAGGAGCAAATTAATTGACCAAAACCTCTTAATTTACACAGAATTAACATTAGCTACTTTCAGATTGCTAACAAGATAAAGCCAAAAAGATCAAGTATTATTACTGGACTAACCTCTTCTCGTGATGTCGATAACTTAATGTATAAATTGTGTACAGTGACAGGAGACATATAATGCAACAGAGTCACGTCTTTTCAAAGTGTCTAAATTTCATCCGGTTTGCTGCAGAGAGACTTGATTTTCCATGCTTTGTGTTCTTTATTCTTTTCAATGTTGTCAGTGTTAACAGACATTCAGAACAAACATTTCAAAAGTGACTACAGCAATAATAAACCTTTCTTCCATTTCACAGTTTTAAAGGGGTTACTGACTGACACATCAATTAAAACTAAACTCAAAAAAAGTTTAAGAGCATTTTTTAAAAAAACTACATAAAATGAACACATCCACTGTTTATTTTTTTCCTTCATTGCTACACCTCATCAGTGTTCCTTTGCCTAAAGAAAAAACGACTCAGCAGAGACATTTCCACCTGCCATTGCTCCACTATCTGTCAGTCTCTGTCTCGAAGCGATCATTTGAGAAAAATCACTTCCAGCTACGTTGTCTCATCTAGCTGCTGCTGGTGTGAGCGCACACATATATGGCACCAAATTGCTATTTGTTCATCACATAATCCTTTTTTTTTTCCTTCACAGGTTCATTTCCATTTAGTGTTAAAGCCATTGGCACAATTTGTATGTATGCACACTTTACAGCCCTTTTGCAAAGACAAGATAGAGTCGTAATACTTGAGTTAAAGACCAGATCATTTTACTGGTGGTTGTCTCCTATCTGTAAATAAGCAAGAAATAATGAACAGTTAAATATTGCTTTTTATAACCCATTTGTCTGATGTTGCTGCTCTTCGTCTATAGTTGGTGTGTAAATGTGCCTAATATTTAGGAAAGCTTTGTTTCCCAAGTTCTCACATCAGTGAAGCTCTCCATCTTCTGCTGTTTCTGTATCTTTTATACACCCATATTGGGAAGACAAGAAGCAGAAATTTTGTGAATAAACCACAAATCTTTGGAAATATGCTGACCTGCACCCATGTTGGAAATCTGCACTACGAGCTATATTATAGGACGAGAGCTGAACAGTCAAAGAGAACCAGCTAGATGTCTGAGACAGCAACTAGCACAGCACATCTCCAATTTAAACCAGCTTCACTTTCTCTTTATTGCTCCCTCTCAAACTTAAACCCCTTATTTTTTCTTTCTTTCATTCCCCTCTCCGTCTCTAACTGTCAAACCCCCACCTACCCCCTAAGTCTTTGCATACATTTGTAACACACATACACACGCTGTGCTTTAGGGCAAGCCTTTCACAACACAAATCTCAATTGCTTTTTCACACAGTCGGTGGAGGAGTGAGAGGCTTAAGGAGGGATAGATAGACAGGATAAAGACAGTGTGAGAGAGATGAGAAAAAGAGCTTAATCCCAGATTGATGGCTGCTAATAAAGTTTGATTATTACTGACAAGGCACTCTGGGTTTCTAATTGACACTTGTAATAGCCTGGGAGACCAGACAGTGGAGAAAAGGGGATAGAAAGAGAGGGAGAGCAAGACTTTTTATTTAGGCTCAGCGGGGTTGGCATGGAAGTACATCACAGTCCAAATCACAAAATGAAGGGAAACATGGATGAACAAGATGAACAAAAGGAAAACTGCCACTGTGACCACTGTTGGTAATTTGGCAGATTTCTCAGCAGATTTATCAACTTTTATCAATTTCACTGCCAATGTTTTCTTGACAAGGCACCAGCTACGTGTTTTGTCGGTTGCAGCAATTGGCAACAAATAATAGGTGACTTTGCTTTTAGATAACCATAGACAATACTACCCCTAAGAATGGAAATAATAGCAAATACAACCATGTGCAAATTCTGGTAATTTAACCATTCTGACATACATAGTTGCTTCCCAAAGAGAAGCATGACTAAAAGTGGTCTGAATCCATGTTCAGGTTTTTTACCCATTTTGAATATCATCAGCCTATTCAATGGCTGTTATCGAATGTCATGTTACAACCATTTGAATGCTTCAGATGGGGCAAACTGCACCTACAAGTTGGCCAGAAGGTGCACATCCAATGTTGTGAGATGGTTTCATTTTCTATAGGTTTCATTTTTGTTAGGTTTAAGTGCCAGAAATACTTGATTAGATTTAAAGAAAAAAAGATCAAAATAAGTACGGTATGTAACTTAAATTAGGTTACGTGCATTTTGTAACTGAAAATAAGTCGAATTTTGGTTTCACATGGGACACAAACAGCCATCTCCTTGGAGAAAGTCCTGTGTTTGACCCATCCATCTAACCCAACCTGAGTGGACTTTGTCATTCTTTATAGTAAGTCACCTGGCTTCCTCCCTTGCTCCATTTACAATTAGTACAGCCACTAGACTTTGCAACCTATAAACCTGAATATAAGCTGTAGAGTCATAAATCTATGCTCCTGGTGACTACTGACACTGGCCATTTCAAGGGCTGATAACATTTGAACCAGGTTTTATTTCATCATGTGTTGATGAAACATGGCTTGGATGGTAGTTTTGCTCTGTGTGTCCTGTGTTAGAAGGCAATTGCTTGGTAACCAAAACAGTGTTTTTGTTTCATTTGGTCTAAAAAAGGCATCAAAAACATAGAAGCAACTTTTTAAACGGGCAAAACTTCTAGAAAAAAATTACCTTTGTTGTGGACTTAACTATCCATTAAATCATTATCACTCAAGTTATAGTGGAGAACTTTTTTTTAAGGAGTAGGGTTTTAAAATTACCCTTTATTTTCCTTTTTTTCCCTTTTCTACTGTCAACCCCACACCCCCGTTTGTAGAACAAACGCTTTTCAAATTGATCACTTTTCACTTCTTTTCGACAGAAACTTGGCAACCAAAATACAACTTTCTTAATGTTTGTTTAGAGTGCACACTTCCACATGAGGTGGAAACTGTATAATTTGTCAAAATATTGTCTTCACCATTTTCTAAATTTGCTTTTCACACCCTGCCTCCCTTCAAATGGTATATTTTGTCCTAAAGGCAAAATCATAAAGGGAAATGCTATTTTGTGTTAAAAGTACATTTCTCAAGTTTTACAGGGACTTTACGAACTCCAAACACAAGGCAGTCGTGTCTGACTGCTGATTTTTGTTTTTAACACTTCACCTCTGAGGTCCCAGCTTACAATTCATCCTCACTGTGACAGTGTGGGTACAATACCACTTCCATATTCACTACTTTGCTTCCATAAATAAGAGTAATTTACAGTCATCTATGGAATAATAATATTTCATGTTTTTTATATTATTTTAAAGTTGTTTTGAGGGTGGCTACACCTAAGTAATAAAAAAAAATTAAAAAACTGTCTCACCAGTAGTAGTATCTAGCCACATACATTAAGGTGTTGGTGCTAAGGTTTTTAGATGTTCCCTCTATTATGTATGCTCCCACCCCAGCACAACTGCAATAAATGGAATTCAGTGTTTGGCACCCAAAGCTTTGGAAATATATCTCTCCAGACAGAGTCCCCATTTTACTTTGAATAATCCCCAGATCATACTGTCAACAGTTTTTTGACTGTGCCTTTAGTAGAAAGTAGTTCTGTTACCAGTATTAACACAGCTTGTTCTGTAGTTTATCCAGATTTAGGTAGGACATTGTTCCAGTATTTGTCTATATGCTCCTACTCGTTTTATATCACAACAACTTGGATCATGTTAGTGTCCCTTGTGTCTGTTCTGATGTTGTCTTGTCACAGCAAGACAACACTTAGAGATGCTGGAGTTCAGAGTTCAAATCCCTCTGTTGTTGTTCAAGAAAAACCTCCCATGCACCAATGGTTCTGTAAGGAGCTTTGGATAAAAACATCTACTGGATGGCCTGTTTTATGTGCCTTGAATATTCTGAAATTTTAACCTCTCTCTTTCTTTCTCTTTCTCTCAGGTTCAGAAATGGTAGAGGCTCAGTGTCAGAGATTTGAGGTGAGAGGTACAGACGGAGAGAGAGTTCTGTTCTCTGCAGATGAAGAGGAGATCAGCATCGGCACCGAGAAACTTAGAGTCACAGGTATGGGCACACACAAAAAGTTCACACAACAAAGGACTGAGCCCATAACCGAACCTGCAGCCGCTGCAGCGAGGATGCAGCCTCTGCACTCGGGGTGTCCATTCCACCAACTGAGCAGCTGGGTGCCCCAATTCTTTTTTTTTTTTTTTTTTTGTAACGTGCCTTGTGGAGTTTTCAATAACTAGTAACGCTGTGAAGCATTTTTGTTAAATGTTTTCAGTCTTTGCTTAGGAAACGCATTTAGGATATTTGTTTAAGAACACACTCAATGCATTTTGGTGAGCCACACTGAATATAGACATACCTTTTGTTTGTTTACAACAACAAAAAAAAACTCCACAGGGCACCTTCAATATTTGATATCTTTTAATTCAGGCAATTTCCATGTTCCCTAAATTTTGTGCAGTACAGATTAATTGCTTTGGAATTCCATAAAACAGAGTGAGACAGGTCCATTGTCTGACACCCAGAATGCTCTACCAAATGGAAATTAATTTTGCATCCAGATATCTGACACATAATCATAACATCATCATCTTGACTTGTTGCTGTCTGAACTGTAATTAAAAGGGCACTATCAATCACATCAGTACAAGGTAAAGCTATAAACAAATGCAAATCATGCTATATACATGTACTGTATATATCACTGCAGAGGTCACAGTTCTGCCTAGCTCCCACACTTATTTCCTGCACTCATGAGGGACTCATGCGAATATTTTTCATGATTCATGAGGGGGCAGACACAGCGGTGGACGAAGAGTGGCCTCAGACTAATTTGTGTAACAAGGTTACTTGAGGACACACAAGGTTTACAGTGCATACACACACTGTAAGCTGTTAAACAGAGTGCTCTTGATGAGTGCAGCCAAACATGACTTGGGTCAGCAAGCAGAGCAATTTTATGCAGAATTGAAAAAAAGAGGCCAGAACAAAAGAGAGATACAGTAGGAACAGAGAGAAAGAGAAAGGAAGGGAAGAAGATACGAACGGATGAGCAGTCCAAGCAAAGCCAGGTGCGCTGAATCGCAGAAAAAAAGCAATTTATATGAGATGTAAAGAAAGAAGAGAAGAGTGAGAGGGAAATAGCATTTTAGTGCAATCCAGTATCTATTTTTCTTTCTTTTCATTTACTCATTGTCTCTCATTAAATGTGAGCGAGGAAATCCATTGGAAGTGTGTGTGTTGTGTGTATGTGTGTGTGCTCGCGCGCAGCTATATTTGCTGGCGTGTTTGAATATGTCAGTAATTCAATTTATTTTCCAGGAACATACATAATATGCATTTCCATAAAAGCACAATTTCAACTTTCAAGGTGAACTACACAAATACAAAAGCCCGGGTAATTGGGAAGATGTGTCCATTAGAGGCGCTCTGAAAGAATGCTGCCATAATTCACTGTTTGATGGAGGTCAGAGATAAAAAAAACAACTAAACAGTGGACAGAATACAAATATGAAGACATCCATACAGCATATGCACTGAGGTCCAGTGCATGCTCTGACACTGTTTATTTATTATGTAGTTATGATTTTAATATTTAAGATTAACAGTGTTTCCATACATTGCTGCCCTCTGCAGTGGCAGGAAGCATACAGCAAAGACCACATAGCTTATGTGGAAGGCTGCATGTAAGCCTATTGTTTGTGAGAACCAGCCAATGCAAGCCAGTGCCATGGCAGCAGCTTGTGAGGTGAGATGCTGGTGGGCTTATGCTTGATTTCCATTTGTAAAAATACAAACCCAGTGTGAATTGTGTTGGTTCCAATGTACTGGCTTTGAAAACGCTTCATGGGTGTTGTGTACCACGACAGGTGGCACCCAAAAAGGCTATGAGAAGCTCACGAACATTTGAAGTACACAGCAGAGCACTCAGGAGAGTATTTCATGCAAATGTAAATATAGAGGTGAACCAAAAAGTAACACAGTCAGAAGCTGGAACAGACATGGCTTGTGGTTGACAAAGTGAGAAACGTCATTGTATAGAGTAGCAATCAAACATAACATGCAAACCTTTAACTGCTATTTTGACCATTGTTTAGAGAACTGGGAGCGTTTTCTCTTTTCTTGTTTCCTCCTGTTGGCAGTTGCACAAACAGACATTTGTACGGTGTTCAGTGGGCCTTGGAATAAACCTCAGAAAACATGTGTCTCAACTGAAACAAAAGCAACAGTTCCCTCCAAGTTTTTGGTCCCTTTATAGGTACAGCTGCACCTTTATGGAGATGTGGTCCTCAGTTTGAAACAACGTTTCAAGTAGCCTTTTGTTATCGGTGGGCCTGGTCAAAGTTGCCTTGTGTGGTAGAAGATTTGTAGCAGCGCAGAGTTTCCAACATGCTTCCTATAGCCTCAGCAGGAGCTGTGGCCAGTGCTCCCCCCAAGCATCTGTTCAGGGGCTGCAGGCCAAAGCAGAGGTGCTTGCTGCACACGGGGGGTTAAACACTGCATTATGTCAGAGCCAACCTTTTCTACCAATAATTATGTCCATACTGCATGCAACTGGCATTACTAAAATATGTTTTGGGTGAAATGTAATACCACTGAGGAAAAATCAAACAGAATTAGCAAAAAATTATGACTGAAGTGTGTTTAAGTACTTAAAAAGAACTTTTTTAACATTAGGGAAAGATTATACCTTTGATGTATTATTTTAAAAATCAAGAGGAGACACTACAGATGAAAACTATGGACTATTTTGCTTCCATAACATGTCTTCTTTTCAGACTCACATATTTTTCACATATAATTCATAGCCTAAATGACTTAGAATTGTATTCCTAAAAAACATAGTAAAAATTAATGTTGAATTACTTTTGACAAGATTTTCTGATTGACGGAGTGACAAAAAGAGATTTCCCAAATTTCTTCTGTGAAAATGTTTGACTCTAATATGTCAACCAAATGAAACAATATTTTTGAGCGTGGCTTTATCCAGTGTTCAGATTTCTGTTCCAGAAATGTTGGCGAAAAAGTGCATACTTTACAATAAGCCTCATGTTGCACATTAAAACATTTCAGGAAACTTGTAATACAAAAAGAGAATTGCATTTTTTATATGGTAATATCTGTCAGTAGAGATTTAAAGATTACACCACTTACCTGGAGGTTCTTATTTTTAATCTAAAAACATATGAAATTTTACATTACATTTCTTTTAAGGCACTTTTTTTCAAAATTCCATTGTTTTTTGTGAGGGGGGGGGGGTTCTTCTCATATTCAGAGCCAGAAATCTCCGATAGCACTTACATACAACAAACTTTCCACTTTTATTCCTTTCTATATTCTGATGGTTTTCAAAGAGGGGTTTGCTCATAAGTCATTCAAAGCCTGATTTATTTAATATTTTATTCCTAAAAACATGGTGAAATTGATGTTTTATGGTTGTTGACAGTATTTTCTGATTTATTGAGTAATAAAAAGATATTTCCCTCTGTAAAAACGTTTGCCTCCAATATGTCAACAAGATGAAACACGATTTTTTTTAGCCTGGCTTTATCCAGTGTTCAGATTTATGTACTGGAAATGTGGGCAATTCATTGCATATTTAGTTAGCTATTGTTTCATTTGCATATTTAAGTGTACAGTTTTAGAAAACTAAAATAATTGCCTCAAAGTAAAAAATAAATTAGGAAAGTTTCATAGTGATATAGTAAAAAAATTTGTAACCTTCTCACCTCTAGTGTCTCCCATCAAGTCAAAACTGATTTAAATTGTGGGACAAGATATTACCTGTGGGACAGGATGTTGAAGTCCAACACCACCTAGCTCCCCATCTTTTTCATCTTCATGACATTGTTACTACCTGCTACCTGTGAAATGGGTAGGCATTAGGGTTAGTATATGGGATTAGTATATATTGCTTTACTGAAATACTGTCATATTTGAAGATGATTTGCATGCCACAGATCTTTGCAGCATGCCGTGCATTTTAAATGTCTGCCTCCGCTCCAAGAACAGAGGTGTGATGCAATAGAGTGCAGGCTTTCACACAAAAGATGGATGTGTTTTCTTATTCCTCCTTTCATCCACTCTTATCCTCTCTACAGGGAATGAAGGTGTGGTGTTCAGCCATTCTGTAGAGACATCACATGTAAGGGCAGAACCCTTCCAGGACCTAAAGTAAGTCCCCTAAATTATTCTCTAAGTATGCATAGATAGAGATGTGTGTATGTGTATGTGTGTGTGTGTGTGTGTGTGTGTGTGTGTGTGTGTGTGTGTGTGTGTGTGTGTGTGTGTGTGTGTAAGACAAGCATTCTGGCACACTGACTCATTTTACAAGTTCCCCTTGCCGTTAATATTTTAGTTGTGGTTGAATATTTATGAAATGTCTGTTCTTGTGAATAATTACTGAGATAGTAACACCACAAATAACAATTTTGGGAAAAATCTGTAAAAATTTAAGCTGCTGAGTTTGCTAACAAGTCAGACCTGTGGCACCAGTGTGCTCATGACTTCTAATCAGCTCTCTGCAGAGAGAGGTGTGCTGCTGAGTGGCAGTCTGACAGGCCCGACAGAGGGAACAAAAGTCCTCTGGGCTGCAGTGTTCAAGGGTCAGGCTGTCACCGAGTGGAGCCGTCCACTGATACATGCACTTGAACACATGTCGTACAAGGTTTGTGCTCAGTTTCTTACTAGGATAGTTTATGAGCTTTTTAGGTGGTGCTTGAATTCTATGAAGACACAGTTTGCATCAGACTCATCTCAAACTGATGTGAGCTAATGAGGGCTAGATCTTGTTTATCTTTTGTTTCTACAAATAGCATAAAAGACAATAAAAAACATTAAAAAAAAAAAAAAAACATCTGTAGGGTTGCCCTCCAGTAGTCATCCATAAGACTATACAATAAGCGACCATATGCCCCTCCAACAAACACTGTTATGTGAGAAACACATTCACATCATAGACATCACACATTCAGAGAAACCCCTGTCCAGTCACAGTATACATGTAGGTTGTAATTTCAGTTCATTCACATATAAATCCAGAACTGAGAACAGACATCTTCCTGTAGTTATAGTCTACAATCTCAAGATTGCGTGTTGTTGTCTGTTCTTAGTGCACAAGCTGGGAAGCCGTTATATGCTCTACTGCTCTCACTTGGTATAGCCTCCAAAAATAACTGAAATAAGAGAATTGGTCCATCAATAAAGGAATATTCTATTCTATTCTATCTGCCTAATTTTAAAGCTCTCAGAAGTACAGAGGTGAATGAATCGGTTGGTACTTTTATTATGCATAGGCATTTTACTATTTCTGCATGTTTACTATCTTTTATGTTTCTATTGTGGTATTGTGTATCTGCATCCCCTCTCCTGAGGTGTGTTTTGTGTCTTTCAGGCACATATGAGGTTCTTTCATTACAGATGTCTCAGCTTCATTTGGGCAGTGTCAGACAAGATTTAGCTGGAGTGGCTTTAAGCCAGGGAGGAAAATACAAACAGCAGGGAAAGAAGGGAAAAAGCAATGGTGGAAACCAAGATGCATAGAATGCTTTGTACAAGGAAAAGGTGAAAAGGGGAGGGTGCGATATAATTGACTGGACATAGAGAGAGGAAGCAGGGCTGGAGTAGGGGTGATGAAGAGGACAATCAAAAGATAGAAGAAAAATAAGACAGAGGGCAGATGAGGGTGACAGGGGGAAAGGGTTCAGGAGAAGGGGATGGAAGTTGGTGTATAGTGGAATAGATTAAATCGAACTGGCTCCTGCAGGGAGATTGAGTCGTAGCTGCAGCAGCACATAATGGGAAATAACAAAAAATATGATGGCATTCAGGGTCTCCAAAATCGCCTTTCTTTGTGGAAAAAAATGGAGATGTTTGAGATATTGAGCCAGAGTATAAAACGACTTGTCAACTGAAAAAGTTGCATGATTAGTGTGTTTTTCATCGGCTTGCTTTTAAAAGAAGCAGAGAATTTGGCAAGGCGATGTTCGGGTAGGCTGATGACACCACAAGACATGCCAGCCGTTATGAATTTTTAAATGTGAGGAATTGTAGGACAATGCCAGTTGCTTGATACTCTCCTAAAGCATTTCATTTCTTTATTCAATCAAGCATTTAATCAGCTTGCATTGAGCTTGGCAGCAGCACCATCAATGGCTTATCCCTCTCTAAAACATTTACAAGCACCTTAATGGAGTCTCTGTTGAAGCTAATATTCTTTTTCACTTTATAGCACTGAGTAAATTGCCTGCTCAAGTAGATGTTGAATTTCAGCTCAGTCAAGCGGTTGTTGGACTTTGTTAGCATTGCCTGAACCAAGACTATCTACCTCCCTTTATGTTGTACTTCTAGTTTGCATGTATTCTCACTCTGCCCTGGACCTTATTTCCTTGTTTTGTATGTAGTTGACTTAATGAAGTGTACAAGATGAGTATGGATAGTAAGACTAAGCAGTGCCTTGGATGCTCATAGATCCTAGATATGTGATTACCAAATCACATATGCAAGATTAACCAAAACTGTTACTACAGTCTAGTATTCTCATTCTTTCTCTTACCACAATATTCCCCTTTCTGTACTCACAGTATAATTCAAATAACCTTAAAAAAAGTTAAAAAAAAAAATAAAAACCCGTCAGACATGAAATAGATTCAGAAACAGAGAGAAATTGAATGATTTGACACAGAGGTATTTGGGTGGACAGAGAGAGACAAAAGAATGAAGCAAAGCAAAATGGGTAGGGTAGGAAATAGGACCCCATACGTGCTGAGGGATCAAAGGAGAGGAGAGGAAGGAGGCTTTTCAAGGGGTGGGTAAACTAGACAGAGTTAGATTAGGTGAAGGGAACTGAGAAGAGCAAGAGGGGAGGTGTGGAGTTAGGTGAGGATGGAAAACATACAGAGAGGAGGAGGAGCAAGAACATTGGGTCAATGTACGGGTCAGTGCAGATAAGCAAGCCGTTGAAATCTGCGGTGAAGGTAAAGAAAGAAGAAAGAAATATCTCCAGTGAGTGTGGTTGTAAACATATGGGCTGTTATATTTTTCATTAGGTTTAACTAATTTTATGAAATTAATGCTCCTATGGAGTTACATGAAAGAAATTATGCAGTTTAAAAGAACTCAGTGGATCGGTTTTGCCTGAATTGCCCTTGTCATCAACAGTGTCAAGCCAAACAAGAATGGCACCATTTAAAGAGAACTACACCCACTGTCAGTGTTCATACATGTAATTCCTATGGTCTAAAACAGTCCAAATGTTTTAGTAAACATGAACAAGTCTACCAGAAATCCACAAAAAAGAGTTCTAATGTCATAGGGTATACAGTCTGTAGCTGCTCCACAGACAATAAATGAGAAACATGTTATAGATGACACCAAGAGCATCCAGGGGGATCTTCTGACTTTAAGGATTCATTTTCTGTTTCATAACTGACAACACTACAGTAAGGAATGGAAATTATGAAGCCTTCTGGGTGCTGCCATCTTGGAAGGATAAACATCTGTAGCTATCATAGCTGCTGCTCAAAACCTTATTTTAATCATTAAACATCTGAAATGTACAAGTTTGTGCAAAAAAAGCATGGCCATTAAAAAGAAAAAAAGGCAAAGGAGTAAATTAGTAGAAACTTGAGTTATTTAATTATATCACTTGTTACATTAACATTAACGTTGTGGTCCCTTTCTGGTGTTTGACATTAGTGCCCCCAGCTGTGAGTAATGCAAAACCTTAAAATATTTTAAGGCCCACATCTAATTTGCAAACGCATAGGTACAAGACCCTCAGAGCTACAGCCAGATACCATATACACAATCACATGTAGAAAGATTAGCTAGCCAATGCTATGCTAACTAAAGGCTACAAACCAAAGGCTAAACATTAACCTTCCAGTATCTAGCAAAATGAAACTCAATGTTAGCCTGCCTTTGTGTCTGGCTATATATAGTTTATGTTTTGTGTTAGTTTAGCAGTTCTTTTCTATATTTACAGTAAACAACCAGCTAATGGCACTCGTACCCTTACCTTTTCAAAATGGCCGACTCGCCGATGATGGTAATACATTCCCATTCCCATAGAATAAACCTATTTTGGGAATAAAACTGAATGCAAACATCCTTAAGGGGTCCACAAAATAAATCTCCCATTCATCGTGCATGTAGCAGCCTTTATACCAGATGATATCATGTTTATCAAGTTTGAGACTCGTCTGTTTTTTTGGCTTTGAGAGGGAGTAGCTCATGTTCACAAATATTGACTGAACATTCCTCTGCCATGGAAATAACATAATGGAATTCTCGATTTAGGTGATATTCCCCTTTAACAACATTGACATATACATATATTAACATAAAATTAACCACGCACGCATAAAAAAATAAAGACACACGTTAATGAAACAAATGCAAACCATCTATTGAAAACACAACATAAATGTACTATCGCACCTTGTGCACATGAAGTTCAACCAACCAATTAAGTGGCACAAGCTGACACACAAAGAATCCTGGATTAAAACCCACATTAAGACACAAATTTATGGCATGCATGAGGTGAAACCACTAATCACCCCACACACAGCTCTGCTAGTGTAACTGTATGAATATATCAAGAACAGCAAGTGATGTGCATAAAGTGAAACATTCACACACACACAAACACACACACACATTGGGTTGACCTCTCTACTGCATCACCTACTGCAGGGTTAATGAAAACCATAGAAAAATAACACTGATAAAAAGGTGATTACATGCTTCACATACTCCCCCCTCTCTGTCGTCAGTCATTAGCTGTTAAATGGTAAGGAAAGAAACAACAGACTCAAGCGTAGTTATTAGAACGAAAATTATTTTCGTTTTTTAATTGAGGTATATATGAATAGATATTTCACGCCACTAGTAGAGATTGTATCAGCACAAAATAGAAAGTGCAGGTTCTCTTCTCTTTTTCTGATTCACAGGCCTTTTTTTTACACTCAAGATTTTAATCCCTCTCTGTTTGAAACGTTCTATCTTTCTATCTGCCTTTTTCTTCATGGTATCTTTGTCCTCATCTCTCTGCTTCCCAACTCTCTCTTGTTGACTAACTCTCTTACACCACTTTTGTCTTTGTCGTTCTCATTCTGTCTAGATCTTCCCACGTGTGCATTCCCTTCTTTCTGCCACCATCTCCCCCTCTTTTTCTGTCTCTTTATGAAAAGTAGAGCGTTGTGCAGTGAAGGTAAATGGGACATGTAATGAGCGGATTGAAGTCCATTTAAAGCTAATGATCTATCTTACAGTTTAACAGTGAGCGAGGGGGGAGAAGAAAAGAGGGAAACAGAAAGATAGATGGCGCACACTTTACATGATAACTTATATAGGTCAAGAAATCCAAATCAGGAAAGATAAAGTCTGGGTCAATCTGCATCTTGCATACTACACTGCATATTTCTTTAGTGTTGCACAGTCATTTGTAAGTAATTTGGTCTTATTGTAGGCTGGGAAAAGAATGACCAATGCAACAGGCTGAAAGGAGTGGATGAAAGATTGGATCAGACACTTTACGTCAAGTTATATTTAGGCAAACAAAAACCTGATGGCAAGTTGAACAAGCACTTGACAAGCTGAGAATCAAACACTACTCCAGTGTTGTGTTAGGTCAATGCCACAATCCTATAAGAATAAAAGCACTTGCACTAAAACAAACTTTCAGCAAAAACACACATTTAAGCATTTGTTTTTGCCTTTGTGATTGAGTCAGAGTAGAAGTAAGACTTGAAGTCATGCAATATGCCAGTCAAAGTGACCAAAGAGGTATGCAGTTAAGACTTCGATTGTTGTTGGTTAAAAAGCTACAGGAGTCTTGCCGTGGCTAGCAGATGTGAGTAAAACTAAAGAGGCATGAATGCACAACACAGCACTGGAACTGGGTTATGCTAGCAGCACAGAAACAAAATGCTCAGCAGTTGGCTTTCCAGAGAACACTCCAGGAACACGATGTCGTGCGTTCTAAAAGCCTGCAGTGTGATCGCCACTGTGAGTCGTGTTCACACTATTGCGCTTTTTTTTTTCTTTCTTTTTTTTCCAAACTGCTTTTTCCACTTTAAAGTGAACTGGGAGCGGCCGGGAGGCAGACAGAAAGCAGTCACTTTGGAGAAAAATGCTGTGCCTGGCATCTTTTTAAAGCAGCACAGTTCAAAACCTTAAAGAAGCATTCACGATAGTGACTGACTAAATAACATGAAAAAAGACACGCGGATCGACAAATCGCAGGCAGCCAACAACAACAACAACAACACCAAACAGACTGAAAATGGAGGAAGTAGCTGTGGAAAAGTTGCTAGTGGATGTTTCTTTGACTAGAGCACATTGGCTGTTGTAGCTGGTACATTTTACTGATAGAGGCAGCGACTCCAGAGAGTCTCTGTGATAACAAAATGTGCTTTTCATTATCAGTACAACTTGTGGCTGAATGCAGCCTTAGATAGCCGAGAAAAGTTCCCACATGCAAAGGTAACAATACTTACTGGACATACTATATAACTGGAATAACTTGACACAACTCATCTCAGATGATAAATGATCACTCTTTTTTCGGTGAGCTTTGGATACATGACTGAATTGCTAAAAAACAGACAGCGCGAAGTTGGACTATGCACCATGCCACAATTTAAAAACTGCTCAGAAATGGCCGGGCAATGTGACAAAGAGCTCAAGGAATGGTCCTAGTCCTAGTCTCTAAATTCCCCAGATGTCAACCTGATCGAGCATTGGTGGGACATGCTGGTACCCCGGATCTATGGTGGGGCCTGCTTGGATTGGCTCTGACATGTCAAAGCATGGACACAGGACCTCTGGGGGGTGTCCTGTGGTGTCTGGCACCAGGTTGTTGATGGCAGATCATGTGAGTCCCATGGTTTTTAGGTTTTTAGGTTGGGCACCAGCACACCCCATGGATGCTCAGTCAGATTGGCTCGTGCATTTAAATACGTATACTAATACCTTTTTTTTACTTTTCATAATGTCACCCACACGTTTGCCTCAGTGCAAACATCCATGTATTGACAGTATGTTTTGATTACTGGCTAAAAAGATCAATCAGTGTCAAGAAAGTTCACTGGATTCAACATTGACACATTTGCTACGGGAGTGTATCTTTGCTCCCATGATCCTCTCTTCCCAAGTTCAATATTTTGCCAACACTCATAACCCCTCCATCTTTTCCATGCCACATTCTTTTTCACTCTCTGTCCCTTATCTAGCTTTGATAAACTCAGCATGTTGATACATAAAACATATCAGATTTTATAAGATAAAAATTGGTGAATAAGAGTGCCTGTGAAGGTTTTAGATCCCTTGGGAATAGTCACTTGTTATGGATATCTGCCCTTAACCCGACCTACTTCCTAACCATCACCTGTGTAGAAATGGGAAAGAAACCTGACCCTAGACCTCTTTTAGAACATTACTTTCCCTTAATTTATTGGTTAGTTGCCATTTCTTAAATATATTTATTCTTTTTGGCTGCAAATCATTTCAGAACTGCTGTCCTGACAGAAAGACCAACTACGTTTAGACTAAGACCTGCGTCAGTACAATTTACCTAACAAATCCTGTTATATCACATATCAGTAATGTCTGTTAGGCCGGAGATATACTTGCATTCATGTACGAGTCCAGGTGCATCCAGCTGTATCATGAGCGTTCTTGTATACATACTTGCCTTTAGGCGATGCATGTTACTGGAGGATATCTCTAGAGGGCACACAAGAGAGCTCACGCCATATACAACCATTGGATGTGTGGGATGTCAACAACAGTCATGGCAACACTCGAGGAGGTTACTATCATGGTAATGCTGAGATCAAGGCAGAAAAGGCGACAGTGGCAACAATTTGGTCGGACGTAAGGTCTCTAAATCAAGCCTGTCAGGACAATGGGGAGTACATGTCTCTTGTGTTGTGTCTACACAGTTACATCGGCTTAGCCTATTCACTGTCCCTGCAGTTTATACATACCATACATACTGCATCTCATGTGCGCACAGCCAATGCAGCCAAGCGACGCAGGGGGACACGTGACAGCCATCATGCTTACGTTTATCTCCAGCCTAACTTCTTCTCAGTTACTGATATTGCATTACCATCCACAGAAGATGCCTATTGCATCAACAACAACAATGCTAAGGGCATCTGGCATCAGGATGCTGGTGAAAGCATGGAATAAAAACCAAGGAATTTAGTGTTAATCAGATGCAAACATGGGAGTGTGTACTCATTTGAGCTTCCACAGTGGCAACACAGTTGTTGTTGTTTGAAATGAATTAGTCATAAGTGTTTTCCCATGCTGTACTATTTTCATGACCTTAATCAAACCATACCTCAGCCCTGAGTGACATCAGTCAAATCCCAAGTCATCTTTATGGTGCATTTTGAGCAAATCAAAGACAAATCAAGTCATAAATAGACTTTCAAACAAGTTTCCTGTTATCTTAAGTGTTTCCATGATTGAGTGTGTGTGTGTGTGTATCGACTGTGATTTAAGGCTTCAACTTCAGGCTTTCTTCAATATTTAGTCTTAACTCACAAATATACCCCAGTTTCTGTTGTTTCCTGCATTTTCTCACAATTGTTGTTTTCTTTAACCCTTTTTTTCTCTCTCTCTCTCCCTCTCCTAACATATTTGCATTTGAACCACCTATGATGTAACTTGCTCATGATGCAACTAACTCATGACATTGATTGATTAAAATAAAAAAAACAATATTTTAAACATTTTTCACTTTTTTGATAAACTACAGTATCTGTTGGTCAACTACCGTATAGCTCCCTTTTCCTTCATATCATATGCTCTGCTAACAATATTTTACTTGCATGTGACTATTTTATAGTGATGACAACGTCAAACTTGAGAGTGTTGTACTCGTTGTTGTTGGGGTGTATGTCACTCTATGTAATACACTTGTGATGTGGTTAGAAAAGGAGGAAGTGTTAACATTTGAAAAATTCAAGCAATATTTATGGAAAAGTGAATGACATGAGCCATGAAATCACTCAATAAACACTGACAGCAAGTTGCAAAGGTGTAGACAGAGATTAAGGTAAAGAGGGAAGGACTTTAATCAGTCTGTAAAAAAATGAAGGACAGCTAAACAGACAGATGAGTGGCTGGAAAGCTAGATTGACAACTCGGCAGGCAGACAGCCTTGATGGAGCTGTAATCTGCATATTTTAATTTAAATCCTATTTTAGTTTTTTCTTTTTTTTTTTCAATACCTATTTTTGGTGTTAAGCTGTGGTTTTTGGTACCACATTCCCCAGTGATCACTTGTCCAAAAAGCAGTATAGGTGGCCACAACATATTTCTCTTAAGAATTTTTGATGGTGAAATTTTAGGTTCTGGATATTGTTGTCTTTTCCTGAGAAAAAGCTGTAACTGGCAAAAATGACAATATTTGTACATATGGCATTATTGTTAAAAATATGTTAGAAACTACTATTGAGCCTACAGTACCCATACATGGACATATAGACTAGATAGGTGGACAATCTTACAGCATGTTTAGGTCATCAACAGGTCATCAACAGATGCATTGCATCACATTTACCAGAGCGCAGAGCATATTCTGGGCACAAATGGAACAGCAGAATACTAGGCGCACATGAAGTGAAACTCAAAGAAATGTTTGCATTCCCTTTGCCTATGCAGCAGCTGCTCATCTCATCCAGTTATCGGATCTGACCAGCTCTGACTGAATCACCAGATCAATTATCCATCTCGTGACTCAAACTTCAAAAACTGCTGCTGAGGAAAAAAAAAAGAACTCATGAGGAATTCCACCTGCTCTGCGCACCCAGACCTGCAACATTGTCAGTTTAAAGTCGAGAGAGGGGACGCAATATGATAAAAAAGGGACACACATTTCATTCTTATTTTGTGGGAAACCTTGCACAGGTATTGACTCAAAATAAGGGGGAAATAGAACACCAACCTCAACTAATCTTCAAGTTTATAGTGCAGCGGTCACCTTCACAACAACATGCGTAACAAAGCATAATCCAGTGGATGACTCCCATTGGGGCAGCACCACAGCAAAGCACAACCACATGGAAGAGAACTACTTTGACAGAAACACAAAAATCAATCAACAATTAACTGACCCGAAAGGTTTGAGGACTCTCACCCAGCAGCATCGCTGCCCTGATGCTCGTGACAGTGGGTTACCTCAGGTCTCTAACTTCATCTGATGCTTGGCTCCACAGCAGAGAAAAACAAGCTGCCGCACAGTCAATATCTCCCTGTTTCTATCCACTCTTTCATCCTCTTATCCCTCCCTCGGTGCCTTCTTCTCCTCTATCCAAGTCCTGGGGTCATGAGAAGGCTCCCTGGGGAGAGTTAGCCCCAACACAGGCAAGGGCATCGGAGGAGGATTTGTGCTGTGTGCCCCTTCCCCCACATGCCTCGCTCTATTTCCATGCATCTATCTATCCTTCCATCCGAGAAAGTTAAAGAGGACTGCGGAAGAACTCGGAGCCCTATCAGAATCAGGGGCATGGGAAAGGATTTTATTAAGAATGGGCTGAATACTTTGGGGTAATGGTTTGAAAAGTGGGCTCGGGACAATAAGTTCCTTAGATACAGAACCAGATATAAAATAATTTGTCTTTATAGAAAGAGCACACGCACACACACACACACACACACACACACACACACACACACACACACACACACACCATTTTCCACACAAAAGACAGTTATTAAAAACTTCTTTACATGATTTACACTACAGATTGGTGTTCGTGATGTGGCAAAGAAAAGGAAAATCTCAACTTACTTGACCTTTTATCTGCAGCATCAATCTTTGTTATCCACTTTAGTTTCATACTAAGTCTGAAAAGAGTTTAATAAAAATCAGCGGCCATTCTGATGCTGAAGATGTTAGAGGATGTTACTGATACAAATTTGCCTCTCATTTATTTCTATGTGGGACAGCGAAAGACACATTTGCCTTCTAAATTGACCCACCTCCTTTGCTTTGCTCCAAAGTTCAATCAGATTGAATTTGGACGCACGGAATCGTGACGCTCCCCAGTGTCCAGTAGAGAGAGGGGGTGGGATTGATACCTCATGCAGGAAATATTGATTGTTTATCTTCTTCTTTTATAACTGCACTACAAAATAATCCAATCAGAGTAGAGAGGATGCAGCTTGGATACAGTGAGTGTAAGAAAGTGACTATAGCAGTTACAGCTTTGTGGACTGCTGGTGTTAACACACCATGCTGTCTTCTGCATTTTATGCTCACAACCCTGCCAGTGCTATTTCCTGTCCACTCCTGATTCTGGCCACACAATCATTGATGGTTCACATATATCAAGGCAAGGTTGAAGCTGCTGGCTAGGACATACGGAGCCTTAAAATAGCAGCAAACAGCTATTGCTATGTTAAGATTTAATGGATTAATGGCGTCCCGAGCAGAGAATGAAGTCATGCTATGTATGCCGTTATCCAAGTTTCTCTATTCTTTGTTGTGGTAGCTGGTCTGGCTGTGCGTGCATGTGAGCCCCTGTCAGTCCATGTGAGCCCCTGTCAGTCCATGTGTGTGTATTCTACTGACTAGCAAAACACTCTGCGCTGCACTCATAAAGTGTTTACTAGGGCTGTACCCAATTCAGAATTATGCCAATACAGATATTCAGATATTGTTTTCCATATAAAGTTTTAAAGTTTGAACAGGGCTCAGCATCATATAGTAAACAAGCTAATAGGACTAATGACGGATCACACATTTTTGCGATCACGGCGGTCTCTCTCTCCCTCCCTGCCCCTGTCTGCACATCTGCAACTGCAAAGTAGCGTAATATATATATAAAATAGCGGGAAAGTCAAGAGCGCTTACTCTGAGGCAACATCAGTGGACCAAAATGTCTGTGGACCAGAAGTACACTACACAGGAAAATGACTGCGCGACTTTAAGCAATCTTAGCCGACTGAGCGTCTCTGACTGATGATTCGTGTGGATTTGAGTTTTTTTGGACACCTTCCCTTGTGCCTCTTTTGCCTAAACCTAACCATCCGTTACTTTGGTACCTAATACTAACCATTGTTGGTTTCCTTGTGCTGTTGTGTAGACATAAGGACTGTGCTGCATCATCCCACCATATGCATTTGTTGACATCATGGTAACCACATCCCAGAGCATAAACAGCTGACAATTACATTTTCCCTTGTTTTGGGAGCCATAAGCTACACTCATACTTTAAGATGTGCATTTAAAACATCTTATTCAAAAGGAGCATCTTATTTTACACTTTGAAGATCACTTCACAAGTTTATCAGTTTGCTATTAGAAAACTAAAATAGTTGATATCCGATGCCATAATACTAGATTATTTGTATAGCAAATAAATTTACTTCTTCCTTTTATAATTAACCGTCCTCAGGAGGGTAACACGCTCTTTTGACACACTTTCCTCTCTCACTTCTCTCTGCAAACACACACCCTCAAATAACAAACACTTCACTTCCATATGTCACGCTTTGCCTTAGTTTTCAACGCTGTTTTTTTTAAAAATATATATTATTATTAATTTTTAGCATAACAACTTGTATCCATTTATTTATTTCCCCTGGAATTCTTAATTGTATTCTTATTCTTAGGTATACTTCAATTCTAGGTTACACTATTAGCACATTATTGTTCTGTGTGTAATTTTTGCACTTTGGGTGCAAATCATTACCCTGACCACTGGTGCCTAATATCTGGTCTATACAGCATTTTAGTCAACCTTCTTTCGTTTAAAATATCAGTGAAATGGAGGAGTGTCTAATTTCTTTGGGGTTTAGAAATCCACAGTTCAAGCAATGATGATACCGAAACTCCAGTGTGACCACCACTACTTAAAGCCCCATAGCTGACTGCTTTATTCATCCATCATTTCCCAAGTGGGAAACCCCCAAAACAGAGCAATTTATGAGACTAGGATTTTGTTTAACCCTCCCCTCCACAACTACTCCCCGAGGGTGTTACTCTTAATGAGAATGTTTCTTTCACCCTTGTGATTTTTATTTCATACTCTTGGAGGTTATATTTTTTATTTTTTATATCCCAAACCAACTGTGCTCAGTAAGCTTTGCGTTGGGAGATCAAACCCTCACGGAGTCAAAGGTGGATTTGTTCTTGTTCTCTATCAATCCCTCTACAGTATGTTTCTGTCTAAATTAAGCCAGATCCCACAGTGAGGTCAACCCCTGAAAGTAGCTTGGTGGAGTCGGTTGGTCCCTTTGTTCTGTCCTTCTCATTGTCTAATCCAGTGGTTTTTAATCCCGGTTCTCGGGAGAGCTGCTGGTTTCTCTTAGTGGGCAGGTTACTGCTGTCAATTGCATTAACCTGGTGTAAAACTGCAGCTGATTGAATAACAAGAATGATAGCCAGCAGGGCTCTGAGTCCTGAACACCAAGAGAGATCCATTGTTTCAAACAAAATAAGGTACTCTGTCCTCATGTCTGCCATTCATCTCTCCATCCCAGCAAGTAAGATACTGACCTCTACGTGTCGATGAAAAAATTTAGAGAGAAGAATCTCTGTTTCCTCCACTTCCTCCAGTTTACTCTATGTCTTTTTCTTCCTAGCCTTCCATATCATGAATGCACAGCTGTAGTTTGCTAATTCTTAGTTGGGGCCAAAAGTTGTTTTACATGTTTCTCTGTAGTAGGTCCCTAAATGACATGGGTGCTAATGTGGCTTAATTACCCTGAGTTCTAGGGGTATGTCCAATTTAACCCAATTACAGACTATAAAGTTTTAGAGTCCTTGAATTGTGGAAATGATTCACCCTATGGCCTCCATTTCCTCTCCTTTCTCACCCACGCATGCAACAGTTCACTCAAATCTGAATACGGTTCCAAACAACTAAAGTTGATGTTTGGTCAGAAAATTTATTGTATCATTTTAACCACTTTCCCACACTGACACCACTAACACCCGCTAACATGTAGCTTTTATATGTAATCGAAGCAAGGATACAATCAGCCCTAACACCTGGATCACTGTCTCTGTATTTGTGAGTATCCATTGTTTCCAACTCTGTTCGGCTCTGATCAACCATAATGGAAATACAACAATCAGGTTTTGTTGATTTTACACACTGATTTTAGCCCGTTTAGCGGCGAGATGCAATGACGGGCCACCATGCAGTGCTCGAACACGAATTCAAATTAAATTGGCAGTGAGTAGAGGAATAATCACTAAAACATTTTGACTGGTATCCATGCTGCTTAATTGTTCACTAACCTGTTTCCCAACCAATGTTGTACTTAACACACCAGTAAAAAAAAATGACAAGAAGGCAAACTCGTCTACTAAACAGCAGTAAATAAGTTCTGGTCTAATGGGAAAGCAATCTATCACCTATTTCTAGTGAGTGTCCTCATGCATTTGTGTCCTAAAGTGTGGATTTTTGCTTTTTTTTTTTTTTTGAAGTCAGGGTCAGGGAGACCACTGAACTATATATATATATATATATATATATATATATATATATATATATATATATATATATATATATATATATATATATATATATATATATAGCAGAAGAGTCCATTAAGTTATCATATATATATGATAACTTAATGGACTCTTCTGCTCAAACTTGTATGGCGTCTGCAGTAATTTTAAGTGCATTGATTGCATTTCGCTTTTTCCATTGATTTTTAGAACAGGTGAGTAACTTGTAGTTCAGTGTCTTTGTTTGCTTATTACACTGGCTATATTTTAAAATGTGTGTTGTATTATAGTATGGTAATTCTTCAAACAAAATGCAAATTACATGGATGGAATAAAGGAAGTGACTGTTTGTCCACCCACAATGTGTAACTGGGAAAAGCATGGTGTTTATAAGTCCAACCATGTTTATTTCACTGCAATATTTTGCTCAACAATTTGGCCAGTCTTATTTGTCATCAAGATTACATAATTGTGTGATTTCCTGCTCTGAATCTGCAGTTTCTATGACATTTTCATTCACAAAGATCAAACGTGTCTCTGTGTGCGTTCCAGGACAATACAACGTTCGTGTGCATTTTGAAGTTGCTGTTCACAGGTGGAAAAGTAAGCAAAATGTAGTTTTTGTATGGCTTTGTTTGCCCTAATTCAGTAGATATATAGAAAATCTTTTTGGTCCCTGCATTATCTTTTGTCGCTTTCCGTTGTTTTTGTACACATCTGGCTTTGAAAAAATAATCTTGCCATCAAGAAAAAAAGACTAAAACCAGTGGATACAGACAAGAAGAATAAAAAAAATATGTGATTCTAAGCACACAGCATGTTCATTATCTTGAATATTTAAATGGGCCAAAGTCAGAGGTTTAACAAATAGCCCACAGTGCCTTGAACCTTCACATTACAGAAGTATACTTCACATTTGTGTCTTGATTGAGGTTACAGTCCTCAAGTGCCTGGTAGAAACAACAATGTGATATGAATTAGGCTCTCTTCCCATGCAACATTTTGAGGGAGTCTCAGAGCAGAGTTGATTTAACCAGGTTTTCTTCTCTGAAGCAGCCAGATGGAGGGGCATGGTGTGGGATGGCAAAGTACAGCACCTAATTAGCTCCACAAAAACTCAGAGAGTAAGCCCGCCCCTAGCTGTTTTTTGATTAAAAAGTTGGGGTTTGTGTCAAAGTAATTGGAAATCATTAAAATTTAGAAAGAGCCACATTCTCTTTGAACTGTGCCTTTGGGAAAAGCTTCTCTTCACACTAGAGTTCCCATTAAAGAATAGCAGTTCACACACATGATGGTTTTTGAACAATGCCTGTTTTTTATGCTTAGGGTCAACTTGATACAAGGATCGATTGCAAGTTTGGCAGAAGAAAAAAAAAATCTTAGGCTTTGATTTGATCTTTTGTACCTCTCTCCATTCTTTTCACATTTTCAGCAGGGATCACCACAAGCAATGCTGTTTTACAAATTTGGACTGTTGGTCTCCCAAAATGATTATGCTGAGAGTTGATCAAAATCTTTACATAACAGCTAAATTCACCACCTATTCACTTTTTTTTTTTTACAACTTTTTCCATAAAACATTTGAGTTGTCAACAGGTGGGTAAACCAAAACCACATTTGAGCCCCTTAAAAAGACACATTAACTTTCCACTAATTTGCTGTCTTGCGATTGGATTTTGGATGCATCTAACACCTCCCTTTTTCCTTGGTACAACAAGGACAATCAGCCCGGCCCTGCTCTGTTCTGTCTCCCATCGATTAGACACACAGGGAAATCATTGAAAACAAAGAGAGACGGAAGGCTGGCCGAATAACAAGCGAGCTCAGTTATGGGAACGATCCATAATGTATCTGAATTTCTGTGTGTTTTTGTGTGTTTGTTAGATTGCCATGTTCTACAAATTTAAAGTAGTACTTTTTTCTCCCAGATGTCAACATTTGGAAATAAGTGTCCTACATTTTAGGGAGCTGATGTGATAACGTTGCAGCCATTGGGGATATCCTGATCAAATTCCTCGTCCCCTTTCCTGATGGTGGTTGGTTATTACTTCTTATTTGATATTTTTATTTTCCCATATAATACAGCTATGCCGTACATCAGTGGGATATACGTTAATAAATCCAATTTAACTGAGGTAAGATATACTTGACAATTTAATATCTGCATAGCCTGCAGATATTAGATATTTTCTTTAATGACCATGACTGTCTGGAACTTTTTGCAGGGCGTTTGAGTTTAAAACATTGCAAGGTCGAAACTGATTGTATCTCAGACAAAGCAAGAAAGAGCACATTTGAAACTAAATTATATCTTGTGATGAGCAAGTAACTTTTAGCAACTGGATTAAAAACACAACAAAGGAGCTATCTAGTCATACAGTTAAGTTCTGGTTTGTGAGCAAAAAGAAGAAAAAGATGAAGCCACACATTGTTGAAGTGGTAAGATGAAGAGATGCAGGAGCTTTTTACAGTTTGGGCAAATTTCCAACATTAAGATTAGTGAAGCCTTTTCCAATTATGGAACTGTCCAGAGGACAAACCAACCCTGTCTCCTAGAAATCAATGTATGTAGTACTTATTTGTTTTTGTCAAATTATGTTTTTGGGAAACAGAACTGTTGACTGCATTATGTTCACTGGCATTTTTTTTTCTAGCGTAGGAAGTGCTGCCTTTTAGTACAGTAAACAAGTCTGAGGTAGGTGGCCAGGGTGGGTGGTAGGCTCACAATGCTCATGACTTTGATGCTAGAAATTGGGATTTACCTTTTTTTAGTTTCTCCTGAGCAATTGTGCTTTTGGTTTAATGCTAAAAAAAAGTACACATATCCCCTCTAATGCTTTAATGTGACTGTTAATGTATTTATATTTAGCCAAAAATCACAGTATTCTCTTAACCTTTAACAAGTACTAAGTTTTCAAGCATGCCCTGCAGAGGGAATCCTCTTGAATGTTGATGTAACACCAACAACAGAATAAGGTGTGTTAAACAAGGTTCCAGTGACCATGGAAAACCTGAAAAAGTCATTGAATGTCACAATCTTGTTGTTCAGGTCTGGAAAGTCATTGAATTAGTACAGTTATTGGAAATTTTGTGTAATAAATTTGTTAATAAGTTGTTTCTTCCATGGATAACCTTCCATGTAATGTAACATGACAGCAAATTAATTTTTTGTAGCTGTTGACAAAGTGTAGCTTTAACATGCGCCAATGCGTGACAACATTTTGCTTACCATCATGAATGTATCTTCAACCACCCCCCACCCACCCACCCCCACAGTCCAGCAAGCTGGAATTAACATGTAGGGTCATAAATCAAAAGTTTCCATATCTATGTGCACCACTACAAGAAATTGTATTGAGATGGAGCAAAGTTTGTGTTATGCATTATTAATGGTAATAGAAATTTTGTCATAGGTCCTTAAAAAGTCATGGAAAAGTTTTGAAATTGGGTCCATCCAAATGTGGGGGAACCCTTGTTCACAATGCTTGCTGTAAATATGTACAGCACTCACCATGTTAGTGTTGATGTCTCCTGTCCTAACTTACTGCCCTCACAAGTCATTGGGTGATTACAATGATTTTTTTTTTTGTGTGTGTGTGTGTGTGTGTGATTTTTTTAATTAGTTCACAGAGCTTTCAAACTGCGCCTCAGTAAACTGTATTGTTGTTTCATCTCTGTTTGTCTTTGTTGATTGTTGTTTATCTTTGTCAGTTATTGTTTATCAACTGCTGTTTATCATTGGATGCTGTTGTACACATCTTGAGGGGGAATATGTGAAAACAACAACAGCCAGTTAATATTCAACAGTCTAGCCATATTGCCACACATCTGTTCCTTGTGTGAATGTAAGCACTGTGTCAGTGTGTGTGTGTGTGTGTGTGTGTGTGTGTGTGTGTGTGTGTGTGTGTGTGTGAGCTCAGCTGTTGGGTGGATCTGTGTGTGGGTTGCAAAGATAGACGGCTGTTAATATCAGATTTTGCGACAGAGCCAAATGTTCCACTGTGGATAAAGACTATTACAAATGGCTAGAGGCTGTTTTGGCGAGACACTGAAATCACAGCAGATAAATAACATTAGGAAAACAACAGAATTCACTTGCTCTCTCATACACACACACACACACACACACACACACACACACATACACATAGATACTAAGACACACTCGCAAATATCCAAACACCTTGTATATATGCACGCACATGCTCCTAATCCAAACACAGTGCCAAGCAGCTGTATTGTGTCTCAGACTATTATGAGAAAATCTGACTTCATGGTAGAAATTCAAAGCAGGGAAGTAAAAAGAGACATGGAGAATATGCAGTAAAACATATTGAGACTAGCCTCGGGGTTTTTACTCGAAAAAGCCACCATCACTCTTTTATTTCATTTGGAAACAGGAAATGTACCTCTGACTGGTAGCTATGTTACACAACTTGTTATTGGTAATAAATTGTGTTACTAGCCGTGGTAATAGTGATAAAGTATGCTACTGTTCCCAAAGGATACTGCAAAGCTTTGCACCTGCTGACTTGGGGTAATACTGTATCTAGGGAAAAATGTGACTGACTAATAAGGACATAAAGACTTTGGATCAGGCCCTTTATGGCCTGCTGCACCAGTGTGCATTTCTAACTATTATTAACTACTGTCAAATTATCGAACTTTGACATTTTGAAAATGTCTTTGCATGAAATATGCAAAACATGAAACAAATAACTGTCTCTTTGGACAGATAGAACAATTTGGAACAAAATTTGGATATTTTTTTCTGGATGGAATCTTAACTTCTCCCAGCAGCAGAGTAATTGTCAAAATCAAAATTATTTACGAAATAATTTGATGAAAATAGTGCATATTTCTGACAGCAGTTAAAGAACATCATTTGAATGAAATATGTCTCTAGTGACAGAGAGGTAGAGGAAATATCGTTGATGTGTTTTCAATAGATGATGGTTAGACAATCTTTGGCTGACTTGAAGCAGCTTCGGACCGGAACTTTTCCATAGTAGTAAAACCCCTCTTGTTAGTGTATAAGCTCAACAAGAAAAAAGGAACAATCATAGTTCTTGTGGCAACACTTTTATGTATGTATTGAAGTGTGTAGCTTTTGGTACATAGGTGGAGCTCCCCAGTGGGTAGTTCCTCTCAGGGAGTCCCCAGAACTGTTTGGTCCTTGTCTTGCTAGTGATCAGGTGTCACTGGAAAACCCTCAGTTTCTCTGCTCAGGCTCAAGGTCGGGATTAGGCTCAGAGTTTGTTGAGCCTGCTTTCTGAAATAGGGCTCAGATGATAACAAAACAACAACAACAGAACACTGTATGTTGTTTTCGGTTCCAGAACAGCGAATCAGAATAAGATCAGTCAACTCTGAGTATGTTCAGCCTGAGGGAGGCGCGTTCACGGTAAGCAGAGAAAGCCATCATCAGTGGAGCACAGATAACACGATTCACAATAGCAAGAAGCGGAATTCAGAGCAGAGCTACTTATTTCACCCCAACTAAATTAGAGATTTTAATAACCACGTATGCGGAATATGAACACATTTTCAAAAAAAAAAAAAAAATCTAATACAGAAGCTGTAAGTAAACAGTGTGAGATGGCGGGAAAAGATTGCAGAGCATGTTAATGCATAACTTTTAAATAAGGTGATGAACTCCACTCTCATTCATCAATCACTTTCACAAAATGATCGCAAGTCGGTGACATGTGTGTCTAATCTCCCAGTAAGAACCGAGACACGACTTTCTAGTTGAAAAGTGGCCGATATTAAGAATGAATATTCAGTATATCTAGGCCTATATTAATTCAGTATGAATATAGACCTCTATCCACCCTCTTTTCAACCACCCAAAATGCGATCACAACATCATTTTGCTGATTCTTTCGATTTAAGGTTGAAAGAGAGCAAGATACTGACCGGTATATATTTCCTCAGTTATTAGGCTACACAAAAGCATAATTTCAACACATGTAATGTTTCTTAATATGTGATTAAAAGAGAGCTCTACATGTTGTCAGCTGCCAAAAAGAAGTATAAGTAGTAGTAGTAGTAGTAGTAGTAGTAGTAGTAGTAGTAGAAGTACGCACCATAAATTATGATAGACGCTGATATCAATGGAAAAATGCTAACTGCATTGTGTTTAATATACAGAAAATGTAGAAACTTTTTAATATATTAACAATGTTCATATATTGTAAGTATAATTTGCTACATCCTCTTATGCTGAAGCAAATCCACAATGTGTAATATTTGATAAATGTGGGCGGAGAAGATCGCACAGATAAATGACAGACGGTGAAGTGACATGCTATCTTTCATATACATACTCCTCCAGGAAGGATGTGACATCCAAACAGGGTCTGACCCCCCCTCTCCTGACGCAACAGCCTTTAATTAATCTGTGCCTCAACAAAAATTTCATTGAGAAAAGTACATGCTGTGTCTCTACTTCCTGCTCCTCACTGGTCATCAGTCCCAGGCTTAGAGGAGGCAATCCTGCCTGCGAGCAGGTTTGCTTCACTGAGCATGTTACCATAGTAACTGACTCAGGGTGACGCTGAGCTGGCTTTGTGAAACGGAAAACTCAGAGTTACCCGTTTCCCTCATTTCAGGCTCAACATACTCAGAGTTTTCACTTATCCTGCTTTCTGAAATAGGGCCCAGGTTTTACAGGATTTTGATGAGCTTCACTGTGTTTACTTGTATTCTACACTAACTTACATTATTTTTGATATTTTAGACTTAAATCGGTTTTAATCATTACGAAATTTTCTTATGTATAATCTGTTACATCACAACAATACATTTTCTGAACAGACTGTAGTCACACAAGTAGAATAAAGAAAAGGGTATTTCCTGTTACCCCTCAATAATTATAGTTTATGTTTAAAATTTGTAATAAAAACAGAGCTTATTTGAGTTTAAATGGATCTTTAAGGCTTTGGTTTTAAAACTTGGCTAGGTTTAAAACTTCATTAGGAGAATCTTTTGAACTCAGTATTCAGCTAACCTCGTCAAAGGTCACATTTTGAAGTGATGAGACTAAAGCTAAAGACAGAGTGAAATGGAGAGAGTTAGACTAAAAAATAGCTCTAATCAATTATGTCAGGGAGTGGGGAGAGAGAGGCAGAGGGGAGATGGGGTGAAAAAGAAAATGTAAAAGAAAAGGAGGGGAAGATAGGAGAGAGAGAGAAAGAGCAACACAGACAGAATCCAGCCAGGAGGTGAGGGCCGAGGAGGAGGAACGAGAGAAACGCTAATAGGATGACTGCAGGAGGGCAGGCAATGAGACAGAGAAGGAGAGTAAAGCACAGAGTTGATCTTATGATTGTGTTTGTCTCTGCTTAGGCTTTTCTCCCGCATTCTCAACACACACTCTCTCTGCTTCCCCTCTTTTTCTCCTCATCCTCCGTTCCGTCACTTCATAACTCCTCTTTCTTTTCTTCTTTGTGTCCACTAGGGGGAGGGTATGAACTATATTATCTGTCTTTGTATCTACTACGCATGTATTGCTCTTCCTCTCCTGTATTATGTTTTTCAAGGATTCGTGTTATTATTATGTTAGTATAACACATCTTTTCTAATGACATCCACTGCAGTTAAAGCTCAGAATTAAATAGTCACATCTGCCTGCACCTCATGTTTGAAAGATGCAGGAGACGAAGTTTCTTGAAACACACTTTTCGCCTCACTAATTAAACTTGAGCCTGTCCTCACTTGCCCTAAAAATAAATCACAGATTTATTCATTTGCATGCTCAGCTCACACTCATACAAAGTAGAAATTTAACTACTTTGCTCACAAATATGTCTGAATTGTAAGGTCTTTTTTTAACCCAAATACTTACTGTGTAAGGTGCCATAAATGCCAAAAGAGCAGAGGCAGGCAATTGTTTGTTCTTTCTTTGTGTTTTCAGTGCTCTCGATATCATGGGAAATATATATTTGGAATGACTTACTGGTACTCACGCCTATTTTCCACCAAAATAAGTTCTGGTTCTTGAACTGGTTCTGTTCAGGATTTTTGGAACCTTGATGCTGTCTAGTGAGGCAGTTTGCGTTTCCACCAATTTTGAATGGAACCATTGTGATCAAAGATGCCACAGAAGGCATTATACCATGCACAATGGAGGCAAACAGTAGTACCAAAATCATAGATTAAAGAGTTTGCCTGCAAAATTTTGTTCTAGCAGTATTATTTGTTTTTACCCCAAAAACATACATGGGCCATTTTACGATCCTCAATTTCCAGCCTGTAGAATATGAAGCGCCCATTGATTTTGTCACTGTTTAACGACTGAAAACGAAAACGATTTAGGTTAAGAAAAACAGAGCGGAACCATTTCAGTGTTGGTCATAAAGGGGTAGGTTATAGGAGGAGTTGAGGTTTCATGTATTAAAGGTCAGAAAATAATGGAAAAACAAGGGCTGGCACAGACTATTTTATCTGCCTTGGTTACAAAAATGAATAAATTGGAAATCCTCAAATAATACGAGTGTAATAAGTGAAACTAAAACCTAATCCCAGATTCAGTCTTGGTGTTTTGCCTTGCTGTATTTGTGCTTCTACAGTGCTGTGTCTCTTGGATGCTCCCACTTACAATCTTGCACCAGGTCACTATCTTTTGATAAAGCCCCAACCTCACCTGAGTGCTGTGGAAGTACACGCCCATTAACATCCTGAACACAGAAAAAACAAGAAAATAAGAAAATACAGGCAGAGGGCAGAGTTTTTGCAGAGGAAGCGGCTTACATATTGTGGGCCAGAAGTGATGATTGAGGGGGATTAGTATGAGTCCATATATAGTTTTTTAGGAAAATCCTGCATAGTACATCTTAGAGGTGGGAATCACCAGAGATCCAGCGATACATTATTATCACGATACTTTAGTCAGGATACAATATTGTTGCGATTTTAATTGTTTTGAAATATGCTATATGAGTATCTCGAAAACTGATGATGATATATTGCAATTTTTTACCTGTTACTTCTATTACCTGTAAATTATGTCCTCAAAGAAGAAGAGTAGATCAACATATCTTTTATATAAAAGTTTTAAAGATTTAGTCTTTTTCACTTCAATTATTTGTATTGCAGCAATATGAATCTATTGGACTGAAGAAACAAACAATTGTATTGTTCTGTCAGGCTAACAGAAGTCTAATTTGTATTTGCAGTAATAATAAATTATATGATACCGATACATGGTGCCAGTGTATTGACACAATATTGCCAAAACACACAACATTACAATACTATCATCAATAAATTCAATTCAATATTGATTTTTGGCCAATCCCAAGTATATCTTTAAGTTGCACTGTATAAAATTTCACATTTACTCTGTTTCTCTTTGCTTTATCATTCCTATTGTTGATTCATGTTGCCTGTTTTTCTTTTTTTCTTGCACTTTGTGCAATGAGCTTTTTTCATATAATCAGCACAAAATGCAGTCTACGCAGTGGTTTCTATACATTAAAGTGGAATAGTGAGGTTAGGTGCCTTTCCCAGGGGTACTTTATCAGTTTTTATGGGAGCATAGTGACATTCACAATCTCATTTCCCAACATATGTTCTTCCATCTGTGTAACCAATAATGGGAACATCTAAAGTTGCACACTTGCAGATATGTTCTTCGAACCTGTAAATCTCTGTTGTGAGGACATGCTGTCTTTTTATTTTTTATCTGTTATGTTAATCCCGGTATGTTCTGCTGTGGAAATTACTTATCAAATTATCTTCAGTACTCTGAATTTGGTCTATTCTTATCTATTTCCTTCTCTCTTCTGCTGCAAATACCCATCTTCCCCACAGGGATCATTAAAGTTTCATCCAATCTCTCGAAAATACAAGATAGCACTGCATTTGCAAGGCATATTAAATGACAAGGAGTGTATTACAGTTGATACAGATGTCGTTAATGCGGTGGGGGCCTGTTGCTGCCTCTTAAGATGATGTCTCTTTCCGGTGTCACACTGAGACTCAAGTTTGCCAGAGTGATTGATCGCTAGGCAAGCAACTGTTCAAAGGTATACTTTTGAGTTAGCTGGATATTATTTCTGTTGAATTAATATCTTCATATCTGACTTCTTACACCCGGATAAAGGTTAGTTTCTTAGTTTTCTTAGTTTGAAGACTGCCTGCTCCTTATCACATCATTAAAAAAGCTGTGTAGCATTACAGAAGGCGGGAGCCGCTGATGGGTAAAGGCAACGCACACTTCACAGACTAAACACAGTAGTCTTTTTATTGTCTTTGTGACGGAGCTCTAATGTTTCTTTGCTCAGATGTGTTTTCTGTCAAGCTCTGCTATATAGAATACTGACACAATGTTAATGAAGCAAAGCATAGACTGTCCCGCTGTTTTTCTGACCTTGTATCTACAATTGGGAGGAAAGCAAACACACATATATACCTTTCTCTGTTTGCCTGTGTTTTTTCATGTGTCAAAGAAAAACAAGAAATTTTGTTTCTTCTTTGGTCCTTCATCTTTCTCTTCTGTTTGAAAGCAGCAAGCAACCCTGTGTCTTGATGTTGAAACAGTTCAGTAGTATAACTCTTTCCCTCATGGGGCAAATTAGTTTATGGCCTTCAGAATATGTGGATAGCACTGTAACAGTTACACAAGAAAATAAAGTTTTGCTTCAGTTGTTAAAAGTTGAGTTGAAGTGAGAGATCAGTGTGCAGACAGTTAAATATAGGTGTTTACGGAGAAATAATTTAAACACAACGCTTGTTTTTGCACCTGTTTTCACTGGCTTATGTGAAAGATCTAAGACTTTTTTTCACATTCAATAGATTATTCTTTCAAATTTGGTTGTAAAAAATGGTTGTCAAAATCCATGTTAGTGAGCTGGTGGCTGTGACTCAGGTGGCAGAGAGCAGGTTGGTATTTTGATCCACAGCCACTCTAGTCCACATGTCAGAGTATTCTTGTGAGAATGCGTTTGATTGGTTAAAAACTGAGTAGTAGCCTTTATGGGTAAATGTGACTCGTAATGTGAAACCGCTTTGAGTGGTCGCACAACCAGAATAAGCCTATACAAGCACAGATCCATATACTTCTTTTCAAAGATAATCCACTTGGTGGGTGTGGCAAACGAGGATGCTGATTTTACAGCATCATTACTACACAGGTGTGCTTTGGGATGGTCAAAGTAAAAGGCCACTCTAAAAAGTTCAGTTTGATCACACAACATATTGCCACAGATATCCCAAGTTTTTAGGGAGCATTTCACTGGCATGCTGACTGCAGAAATGTCCACCAGAGCTGTTGCCTCTGAACTGCAGTTCATGCCGCTACCATAAGATATATCCAATTAGTACGGTGGAAAAGCTCCCAAAATTGCGAAAATCATGCACTTTTTAAGAAAAGCATTACATTTTTAACATAGTTAGGGCATGACATAATGTTTATTTTCAGATGTGGAAGAAGGTCAGATTTGACCTCTGGGGACCATCAGTAAATAAATCGCTGTACTTGGGCCTATTTAACGGTTAACCATAGACCTTTTCATGTCAGATCTCTTCAGTGTGTCACTTAATGTACCTTTAAAATTGTAATAAGCAGAAAACAGATCTAGATGGTTACTTTGTTACCCAGTACGCTGGTCCAAGAAAGGTGTATCACCATTATACCAGTTGACTAGACACAATACTGAAAACTTTTACATTTTTTTTCCCTCTTATCCATCCATTCTCTAGCCACCCTCGTCTTTCTTTCCTGTCTAAATTGTGGTCTCCAACTTTATCTCTTTTCAAGCAAAAACAAGCCAATGAACATTGGATGAAGTAGCTGAAGTTGTGGAGGAGTGAAGCTTTCTAGTCTTTCACTACTGATTAAATTATCAGCTTGGCGCCCCATCGGAGGCACAAAGGCATGAAATTACTTGACATTTTTTCTCCTTACGCGCTCCTCCATTAGCCATTTCCTCGGCTACATTTCACAGCGAGGAGGACAGCGAGAGCCTCCGCAAGTCATTTTAGAGTAACTCAAGGATTTGTCAAGCAGTGTGTTGTGTAAAGGTGAACAGTCATTGAACATTAAAGGGAGACACAAACACACAGATTTTCAAGGAGAGTGCGATAAAAGTAGTGCTTGTGACCATGCTGTCTATGCTATCTGAAAACTTCAAATATTATATCTTTGATATTTTAATATCTAAGGCTACATCTTTGTGTATACACTCACATGCACACACACACACAGTCACACACATATACACGCGCACTATGATCCTTGCACATGCATACAGCACATAAGCACACACACATCCCTTGTTTGAAATTCAAATTTAAGCACCCAGAGTTGCTGAGGTACAACATTTACTCTTCAGTGGTCATAACCTCATCTTTAACACCTGCATACACACGTATACACACACACACACACACACACCTAAGTCTCTTGCTCTTTCTGGCACACACAAACATACACACACGTTCTTTCCACAAAGACAAACCTCTAATGTACCTTGACTCTCTCCTGTCCCACCTCAGTAACTCAGTAGGGACTTTTATAACTTTTTAAAACAGCCCAAGGCTTTCTCTTTTTATTCTTTTTTTTTTTTTTTACACACCTGCAGGATTCATGGGGCGATTTAAACACCCTCCCTCACCCAGACAGTCACCGCAAAAGTCAGGAAGCTTGAGAAATGCCATTTTTCTGCATTCTGTCTTGATTTAACTCTCTAAAAGTCAAAGGCTGTCACTTCTCCCTTCTTCAGTCTTATTTTAATGCATCACTCAGCATCACTTTTTGAAATTGAAAAAGTTGTTAAAGTGCCTCTTGGATGGGGTTGGCCAGTGACGGCAGAGGGCACTGAGGCAGATGACGGAGCATTTAGTGTGAAAAGGTTAAAGGTTTGCGTCCCAAATGGCAAGGTGGCGATAAGGTGGTGTGGCTTTCAATGGCTCTGAAGAGGGAAAGGGCAAGATGAATGTCAGCCAAGTCTTCTGGGAAATACAAATCACACTAAAAAGCGCCAATTTGAACATTTCCAGATAGATTTTTTGCACAACTTCCCACACTTCTTTCAGAAATACTCAGAATGAAATCATTTCTTTTGAAAGAATGCAGTTTCATCTCACAGCACGAGAAATAAGCTTGTAGGATGTATGACCTCAAGGGAAATTCGATCGAGTCAGCCTTCATGCGCTAATGATATGCACATTTTCTGTTTCTTCCTTTTGACATTTAGAAATTCTCAAGTCAAAATTGAATATTCCTGATATTACTGAAATGCTGATATGAGTGTAAGTTTTACCCATAACAGCATTCATGGATATCTTTGAAAAGTCTAGAAAATGTTATCGAGGAGATTTGTGCAGGTTACCACCCGTGTGTTACACAAGAGAAATTCACTGCTATGCTTCACTTGTAATTAAGGCAATCACTGTACAAACACAGACACACACACACACACACACAAACACACACACACACACAAATCTCAAAATGAAAAGGGTCTTATATTATACTTATATTTCAGGTTTTATACTTGTATTTTGGGTTTCTGCTACTTGTTAACATGGTCAAGAAATACGTAATGTTTTGTGCTGGAGCACCTTTCATTATGTTCTATGTGAAATGCTTTGTTTTAGCACCTGTCTCTTTAAACCCCTACTCTATTGGTCAGCATATAGCAGCACTTTCTACCCTGAAAATCCCCAATAAAAGCTTTGCAACCAAAATTGTTTCACACTTACATGCTCCAGCAGGAATATGTTCTGAAATTTTAGAGAAATTAACAACACCGGCAACTAAGATTACACTGATACGTCACTGATATTAGCATGTAGCTTATGTAGAGGTGTATGTAATGTAAAGACTTGCAGTAGCGTGCCTGGAGCAGATGGCCAATAAAAATGCATCACGATCTGACATCAGAAACAGAATATTGAAAGTATTTTGAAAAGCCTGAGGATTTTGCTTGTATATATATGTGGCAGAAAGTTCAGACTGTGAAAGGGAGACACTGCATCAAATACTTCCTTCTAATTCTAAGCTGACTTTGAAACCACAAGAAGCAAGCTGATGTTTGGGTCATGCACTATTTATTTAGAATGTCACAAGCCACTATTTTCAAAATTTATACTTGGCCTTTACAGCCAAAATGCCACATAGGAAGCTGGAAAATAACACTGTAAATACAAAGAGCCTTGAAATGCAGTTTGCGAAAAAAAAGTTCCTCCAAATTTTGGGTGAGATTATGAGTTATGAGTGCTCAGGATGCGAGAAAACAGCTAAACAACTGTGTTTTAGTATGCATTGGGAAAAGCACAGGTGTAAATAATAAAATATGACAGGTGAATTTTATTTAGCTGCTTGGCTTTCAGGGTCCTGATATTGTTGCATGCTGGCTTGTTGTCACACGGTCATGGTCTACTGGGACACTCGAGTATAATGGAGTCATTGTTAATGTTTTAAGTAACACCTCTCTAATCGCTGTTTAGAAAAAGGCCTGTGGTAGTTTGAGCTAGGAGAACTGGTTCTGTGAGCTGATGTCAGACAATGGACTTCTGAGATATGTTTTCTTTTTTTTTAAAGAATCCTCAGGTAAATGCATTTTGAACAAGCATTATTAATGCTGAGTCTGGAGTCACTGCTTAAATTGAAACAAGTTTATTTCAGGGCCTCTACATGTATCCTCTACAAGCGTCTGTCAATTATTGGACCCAAGATACCATTTCTCACAGTAAAGACACAGTCAGTTTTATAAACATAATGGGAATTAGGAATACATTCACTTAATAGGCAGTGGTGGACTGGACAGATTTAAAGTAAGATATAAAATGTTAACATGGAAATATACAAATGGGATTGCTGATTGTTCTGTAGCTCCGTATTTATATTTCTGACAGATTCTTATCTGAGGATTCTTAGATAACATATTTCTTAAAACATGCATAAATTAGTCTCTTTTTATCTTTTCTGTCTTTCTTTTTGAATATCTAAGACCCAACTCTCCACTTCACCCTCTGTTTTCCCCCAGAAATGAATTAGGAACCATTTCATTTTGATGTATTTCAGTCCTGCTTATCTTGTCAGGTTGGACAAATATGGCACTGCATAAAATGGCCTTGTTGCAACTGAAGGTCAAAACCGATCTATGAGAGAGAGGAGGGCATAAGGGATGTTCGGCGTGAGAAAGAGAGAGAGAGAGAGCGAGGAATAATGTACAAATTGGGAGCAGAGAGGGAGGGAAGACAGTTTTCTCTAATAATGAATTGCAAAGATAACAGCTTAACTGCAGACTCCCGCTATCTTCACCATGAAAAAACACAACCATGCAGAAACCTGACCAGAAACTTTATGGAGCTGTGTGTGTGTCTACTATGTTAGTCAATAATTTATCTGAGGGACTTGGAAAGACTGTAGACAAGGGCTTTTTTTTTAGTGTAAGATAATATTTTTTATTTATGGAGGGCATTCAGTTAAAAAAACAAACACTTAAATCAGTGGTTAGACCTTTTTTTGAATGAGAAAAAAGCATTAAAATGTTTATAGAACAAAACTCAGGTTTTAAAAAAATAATACTTGACCTCATATTTTGTCTGCATCCCCATTTACACTGTTTACATTCATGTATTTAGTGTAAATCATGTTGCATTAAAGTATAGTAGAGACTTAGAGTGAACAGCCATGCCATTGGCTCTGTGAAGCTGTGCTTTGATAGGCGCTTATAGCTGAGCGCTAATATGAGCATAGCAACATGTTTACAATGGCAATTATACCATCCTGATGTCCAGCAGGCATGGTTTTCCCCCCTTATGTCAGCCTTTCACCAAACAACTTTTCAAGTGTATTCACTGTTGCTAAGTCTTGGTTCTCTTGTACTGTGGAAAAGGAAGAAGAGAGTGGTTGAGTTGTGGAGTGTGTCTGATCCACCAAATGGCACCTTTGTGAGAAATCTTAGTTTTTCAAACTCATTCCCACGGTCTCTTCCCCCTAAAAAAAGCACAGTGGACCAAAGCAGTAAGTTGAGGCAAAAAAAAATCCCAAATTTAAAGTTTGTATGCAAAAACAGTTTATCTTTATGTTTTGTTTTGATGCAGAATTGACTATTATAAGGCATATTTTATCAGATTTTTCTGGAGTTAAGTGGATTTTTTTTGTGTACACATTAATATGTCATATTTGTTTAAGGGAGTTTGATGTAATATTTTCCACTGGGAGCATGTTAAAAAAAAAAAGATCTCAAAAGGAATCAAGTTGTAGTTTTCTGAATAGTGACCCTCCAAGTTCCCCTGTCTTTGCAAAAGCTTATAGTGTGTGACTAAAGCTCACATTATCTTAAGATATGAGGATGTCAGACTGTAGTCTTTTAATATTATATTATTTTCAAACTCGTTGAGTGTTGTTGGTGTGCATTGCTTTCAAATTAGAAACACAAAACACACAAAATGTTTATAGCTGAAGCTTTGTCAGAACCATTTTTAAGATATTATTTCCTCAAATTCACAACTTAACAAGTAACTCTAAGGTTCATATGAGATTGCTAACACTGTACCTCAAGTGCATGAGCACTAGACACTTTCATAAATTAAGAACATCATCATTCACAGAACAGCAATAAAATACACAGCATTAACGCTGGCCTCCAGACTGTCCTCTAACACATAAATTATCCAAAGTTAATCAAGTTGAAACTTGTATGAAACCTCAAACCCAATTTTTCAGCTGTTAATCGATGTTCATGGCAATTTTATTATGGAACCCATTCATCCTGGTCACACTCACTATAATGCATCACACAGCAGCTTTTTCAGGGGTTTCCTGTTGCCAGCCACTGACAGTGACAGAATTGATTTGTTCTTGTGGTTTAAGAATTGAACACATTATCATACAAGTTACAGAATCTCCCACTTGGACACTTGTACATTTCCCTCTTCATTACATTTTTCCTTAAGTGTCAGTGCTGTGCCACTTTATGGCAAATTGAAATTTTAAAAAGTTTGTGTTGGTCAAACTGTGTTACTGAATGGATGACATCCTGGAGATATGAGCTTTTCATGTGGTAAACGTACAGCTTTGAAACATTATGTCTATATGGGCAATTTAAAAAAGAGAAAAAGAGAGATAAAGAAAGTAATGAATGGCATGTTTGTGAAGGAAACAGACAGGTGAGTTAAAACAGACGTGAAAGCAAACAGAGAGCGAGAGGGGCGAGGGACATAGAGTGATAGATAGTCAGTATGTATGTGTGTGCCTGCCCATCAAGAGCTGGTTTTAGCCTGCAGCAGCATCACTGTAATTGCCTCAACTGTCAGACCAGCCAAAGATCCTCACATCACCGCTGTTGACTAGTCTCTCTCTCTCTCTCTCACACACACACACACACACACACACACACACAATTTTTTCCAATTCAAACTGTTTTATTGGCATGGACAAAATATATATAATTGCCAAAAAATTTCATAAAACAAACAAAAAATCATTTCCAGATATTTTATACATTCTCTCTGTCTCTCTATCTCTCTATCTATTTATCTATATATATATATATATATATATATATATATATATATATAAACAAACATTCATATGTATCCACAAAGAAACAATATAAAACAATATATTTATTCAAAATCAGTAATAAAGTAAGTAAAGTAAGTAATAAATGAAAAGGCAGTGTGTTCTGTGTGGAGATGAACTCCAGCTGTTGTGTGTTGTTACGTCAGTTGTCTTAGGCTGTGCACTGACACATCTCGCTGCTTCTATAGGTCTTTCTCTTTCTGTCTCTCTTTCTCTCTCTCTCTCTCTACTACAGATGCAAAATAATAGCATAAAGAATAAGAATAGCAAGAATAGCAGGGTACGTTTTCCTATTTTCCTTTTCTCAAACTCTCTTTTAATCTCTTGTCTGTTTGTTTGTCTCTCTCTCTCTTTGTTTCTCTTGGTCTTAACCTCTGACTGCTGCAGCACACACTCTGTTTTTACAGATCAATAAGTCAAGGCCCAATGTGAAGCGCCTGCTTCCAACACTTATTATATCACTCGGATGCTCAGCACTGCACAGCGGCGAACCTTCCCTCACCTTTAATCCACCTCACCATTCCTCTACCCTGCCAATGCCTTTACCTTCAACCTAAAATAAATACTGCAGTTAGCTCTGACAAACAGCAAACCCAGACTTGCTGACAGAGGAAATGGTTTGATTTGTAAAGGTCTTTCCATTACACCAAACAAAGCACATGGCACATCGTATGTCATTTAGTGTGATACGCACTCAAAAACTCCCATTTTCATTGAAATAAGAGTAGCAATTTGGCGAGGTGAGATGACTTCATTTTGATGTAAACCAGCCTGCTTGAAGCGATTTTTTAAATCAAGTGACATATTAACTCGAGTAATCTGCTGCACTTCAGCTTGTTGCAATTAAATGAAAGAATAGGCTAAAATCCAATGCGTTTTGAATTAATGGAATTAACCCAGTCAATTAGTTGCTGTTTTTATTTTCTCTAAAATTACGCATTTTAAAAATGCAACACTACTAAATGGCTTCTCGAGTTGAATCGTATTTTGCAATAGAATGAAACAACCATCTAATAAAGGGTAAACATCCTGAAAGTGAAAACAGCTAAAAGGAGTGAAATTTAGCTAGAAATGTCTTTTAAAGGGCATGTTCATTACATGGGTGCAAGAAAACAACTGCTTAAAGGAGCTTTTTTTGTCTGATAATGTTTATTCCTTCAAATAAAAACCCTGAAATGTAGAATTATTCCTCACCAACAGGCCTGTGAGGAGACTGTATATTTTCTCCATCCTGGAGACTCTAGTGAAGTGAAGGACATTTACAAAGGAAGTCTGGTACGATCACTACCAGCCAAAGTGCCTTTGGCCAAGGCACTGATGCTTGTTTATGTCTCTCTGTTGTTTGGCCACAGACTGGACGCACGTCATAAGTTCAGTTAATCTACCCTTTGGCTTAAATGCTTTATCCCTTCAACCTTTCAGTAGGGATTGGGAAACCAACCTTCTGAAGTGCCCTTGAGCAAAGCTCGCCTGGGAAAGTGCCCTCATAGCAAAGCATTTTTTTCTCATTTAATCTTTGTTGTGAGCGTGCTGTTTAATTTGTTATGCTCGCACTTCATAAATTGTAATTCTCTCTGCTTTGCCGAAAGCGCTCTTTATTTAATTTCACTTGCCAACATGCCCTTGAGCGAAGCACTGTGCTTATCTAACACCACCACGCTGTTTAATCATCTCATATTGTTTTCAACTTTGAGTCGCAGACTTAGCTACTGACCCCTTACGCTCCAAGGGGAGTGACACCAACCATAGCCACAGCACTTTGAAGCGGTACAGTATAACACTTCTTTATTCTTCATATTCATTCTTGTAGGTTTTCTCAAAGACGAAATAAAGAGTTACCGCACAGTTAGAAGTGAAACAAAAACTCAGCAATTCTCAAAGAAAGTGAGCATTTCAGGTCACTCCACATTGCAACACAGTGATCGGAAGTTGAAGTGTTGCTTTCTTTTAAAATCTCAGCTTCAGTTCTCACTGAAGAATAGACAATCCTTGTTGACCATTTCCTTCACCATCACAAGATTACACAGGGCGGTGCATTCATGCTCCCTCCAGCATGACAATCCTACTAATATTCTGTTGTGTGCAGAGCACCTCTGTTTACAAATCTTGTAGCGAGTCTGTATTTGAGATTTGAGAAAAGAACAGCTGTGGATGTTCTTCTTTTGTGGGTGATGCAACCCAATTTCAAAATTGGTTAGGATTTTAAAACTCCTGTTGTCTGAGCCCGCCAAAACTGGCTTTCTATCCAACATTTCACTGCATGATTATACGCATGTCCTTTGTTGATTTTTGTGAAAGCTGCAGCGATTATGACAAACAGTGTTCACAGATGTCTTCATCGTCAACCGTCCAAAACCAATCTTATTGAGGAATTTCAAGATGTACAATGTAAGAAAACAGCTCTCTTCAGAGATAAGTTGTGTATTCAAGGATCAGCATGTCCTTTAATGTTTTACTTTATGTAACTCCAGGGAGTTGTACACCACAGAGGTCTTAAATCAAGACTAACATTGAATTAGGGAGTCTTGATTTTTTTCTTTGTCTTATTAGCTCTACCAGAACAACCACTATCCTGTGCTGCTTTTGATTAAGCAGCTGGGGGATTGAGAACCTTTCTCATACTCAACTCATTATTGATCCTGTGCTAATAGTCTAATCGTAGCTGAAGCATCAGGCTAAAGCCACTCTTTTTGTTCATACTGTATGTCTCTGCAGGTGTGTTTCCACAGCTTCCAGCATAACTTAAGTGTGTTTTTCATTCGCAGGCTGGAGTCGCCGACTCGGACTCTGACCCTGGAGGCCCCCAGAGGGGTGGAGGTCAATGCTGGAGTGGGAGACTTTACAGCGTCCTGTAGGAAAGACCTCCTCTTGCAGTCCTCAGAGGGAGAGGTGAGTGCATTTTTGTCTCAGAGAGTCTCTGTGTGAAAATGTGTGTGAGGATGAAGTGATCGGTGTGTTTTTGTATGTCTGAAAATACAATTCATGTATGTGTGTGTTTGTGCTGTGATGTGTTTATGAGAAAAATAGACAAAAATAGCTATGTTTATGTGTAAATACAAGGGACAACAAACACTGGCAAAACCACTGAGGTGTGTGTGTGTGTGTGTGTGTGTGTGTGTGTGTGTGTGTGTGTGTGTGTGTGTGTGTGTGTGTGTGTGTGTGTGTGTCTTTAGACTCGACGGCACTCTATAGTGTTGGGCCCGCTTCATTAAAGTACCTTATTAGGCTAATGAGCGTCATCAATCCAGGCGACCTTGTCCTCCTTTTCTCTCCTCTTCCTCTCATCCCTCCTTTTTTCCCCTCTTCTATTTGGGAGAAGTGACTTCATTAAAGCAGGTTTGATGAGGTTCCCTGTCAGTTGCTGCTGCTGTGTGTGTTTTTGTGTGTGTGTGTATCATTGTTAGCCTGCTATCTCACTGTCAAGCTCTTTGCATAGCAGTCTGCCACGTTGCGTGAGCACAGAAGCAGACTTAGCCATTATCCTTGTGTGTGTGTTTGTGTATGTGTGTGTGTCTGCGTGTGTGTGTGTATGTGTGTGCACACACGCATATCAGCCTGCCATGTTGCATGTTCGCTGGAGCATAGTGTGTCATTAACTCAGTAATTAACAGAAGAATGGCCCCCTCTCGTTCGTTGATCTCACTGTCATTGTCAGTCACACACATAAACACACACACACACCGTCTTCTATCACAAAGCCCAACATGCATACACACACACACACACACACACACACACACACACACACACACACACACACACACACACACACACAGATACCAGAGGTCTCTGAAAACAACAGTAAAAGTTTGGTGCTCCTCTTCTAAACTAATTTCTCATTTCCTCCCCTTTATCGCATTCTTTTTTTTCCCTCCTCTCTGTCCCTGTTTCCCTCCTCCCTTCCTCTTCCCTCTCATTTCCTTATCTTGTTCCCGTCCACTGGACCTCACTTTTGAAAAGTACACAACTTGATCCATATGGCCAGACACTGGAGGTCTGAGTTAAAGCAAACAGAGGTTGCCAAACTCATGGGGCATGTCTGGCATATTGGTAACAAAATAATAAGACAGAGTGTCAGATATACAAAGATGCTGGACTTTTCAGATATATAATTAATATGTGCTGCCAGGCATAGTGGCAGTGGCAATATATTACAGAAAGTTTTGTAGAAAGCTTGGAAAAGTTTGATCCATGGAGATTCTTGTTTTAAATAAAATCAAATGTCTAGACAAAATCTAACCTCAAAAGATTACAAAAAATGTCTCCCTCAAGTCAAAGCAATTTTTATTGTGCAAAATATCAACTCATGTTCGATGAATCACTAGAGTTTATTTTTCTTTTACTCTGCCTACAGTGTGCTTTCATTACATATTACCGAATATCAAACTAGCTCAGATACAAATAATATGTCAGGTAAACAGATGGTGCAAGGGATCAGTCAGAGTTTTTTAGAGTTAGTAAACCTTAGACTCACATGCTTGGTAAAGTCAGTCTAACACATGATACATGCTAAAAAATTATTTGCAGAAGACGTGACAAGATTGGGGTCAGTACTATACTGAACTATGGAAATAGAAGCCATCCTTGTCATAACCTCCCCCACTTTCTATAAACACTAGAGCTACAACACGCATAGTACCACATCCTACACTTTGCTAGCTAGCTAGTAGTAATTAGTAATACCGTACTAACCTCATCTGTTAGGACCAAACTGCAAAAATGAGTTAAACCACCTGAACGAGACCCCATCAGCAACCAGCCTATTGTTTGCATTATAGTAGCAAAATTGTCAGGGCAGACAGCTAAGATGGACAGAGACAACGGCTCAGTGCCACAGCTTGTGCATATTTGAGAGAGATGAAAAGAGGGAAAGAGAAGGTGGAAGGTGGAATATTGCATGCAGTGTTTCTGTAAGTTAATAATAACTTACTCCAAACACTGCTCTGGCACTTTGTCACACATGAATGCCACAAGCACAGCCTCAGCTTGTTACTACAATACTTCAACATTGCTTCCAGTGTTTCAGAGTTTATTTTTTTATTTCTTCAAATCAAATTTTATGTACTTGGGGATTTTTTTAATCATATGAATTTGGCTGGAAAGTTTATAAAACATATTTCAATGGTACGACAAACTCAGAATATATATACTGTTGTTTACCTTGACTTTAAGGTCTTATTTAGATATTTTTTACCATGAGGTTAATATTAAATGCAAAACCGTGATAGCATTTGAGTAAAAGCAAAAAGACTCACCACTGAAATAGTAATAAGATCTTTCTTTTTCTTCCATCTTTTGCAAGGAAGTACTCCAGGGCCTTGAGGCTGTGTTTTTTTTTTTAATTAACTGGATGATATCCACAGTTTTATGGTTTTAAAAGCACAACAGTCTCTCATCCGGTAAATACATTTGAGGGATGTCAAAGATAGCCAAAAGGTCAGCATATCTCAGTCTAACATCAAAATATACCTGCAGTCCAAGCAGTCTGTCAAAGACTGCCAACGGGACTATGACTAAGGGAATAAAATGAATAATTTGAGAGAGCAATTTTGAGGGGGCAATTTACTAAATTGAGGCAACAAATCTTCTAACCTAGTGCAATGGGATAGACTCCTGCTCACTGCAGCTATTGACAAGATAAACCATGGAGAAAATTAATAAATTGATGAGTTTATAATTTAAAGGTACAAATTACTGAGTAATTGAGTTTTCCCCCTGACAGCAACAGACTCTGTGTCAACCATAGCTTCATTACTGGTAGTGGGCTAGGTGGTTAACCCTTTAAAACCTGGATCAACATCACTTTTGTTGTGCTACTTTCAGAGACCTTTAGCAAATATTTCAATCCTGAGTTAATTGGTGTAATTTCTTTCACAGCAAGAGGGAAAACAAATTTTCCGCAAATTGCCAGAAATTAGTAGATTTATAAAACTACTATTAGAAGAAAACTAGGGGAATGTGTCATGGGAAAAAAGAAAAAAAAGCTAGGGGAAATCTATAAAAAAAATAATAATAATAATAATGAAAAGCATGACATATAAAAGTGAAATGAAAAGGAAATTGCTTTTTGAGTTATTCTAGATTTGTTTTCTTTTTTCAGGTCATTTCCATGTTTTTGTGTTGTTGCTTTTTTTCTTTCTTTCCCTTTAACCTTTGTCTTTTTGCTAATTTATAGGCGATTTCCTTGTACTTATCACTAATTTCTTGCTAATGTTTGGGCCATTTCTTCGTAAGTTGTCTTTTTCCAATGTCTCTAAAGGAAATCAAGCCAATTTTCTCAGGTTTCAAAGGGTTAAATAGCATTCAAAAGTATAACATTTCCAAGGCTAGTCATTGAATGGGCACTGACTTCCAGTAAAACAATTTTGAAGGCAGATAGATGTGACTGTTCTGATGCCAGTTGTTTTAACATCCTCTTCTTTTGGGGGATGTCATGCACTTCCCTGATGGAGGGCAGCCACGCAGTCACCTGCTCAGCAGTGCATACGACATGTTAGAGTGTGTCCTTGAGCCGAGCACACCGGGTGCCATTGTCAGAGAGGGACTGAGGCAGTTGTAATAATTTATGTTGTGGATTTTAACCTTCTTACATTGTGGCATGTGTGTGTCATATTGTTATGGCTGTATTTGAGTGTCAAGGCGCAAGGCTCAAGGCTCTAGCCCACCATGTCCCTCATTCTCCAACGTTCCCCTATTACCTGTCTTCTTGTCATATCTCTCTCCCATGTTTCCCTATTTTCTACTTTCTTCCCTGACTCGTCTCACTCACTCACATCTGTCACCATCATCCTTTGTATTCTTCTCTTTGTTCATTTGTTTTTTTGTTGTTTTTTTTTACTTTCTTCTTCTACATCTTCTTCTCATCCTCCACCTCCCTCCTTTCCCTCTCAGCCTCTCAGTCCTTCATCTCTAAGTAACCCAGCCTATCTAATTAACTTTCCACTGCCAGGGTTATACATCACTGTGGCTGTCACTTCCCTGGGAAAGGGGAGGGGAGGGAGGATTATAATTTTTACCTCTTTTCTGTCTTCTCTTCTTTCTCTCTCACTCATATATTCTTTTGTCTCTTTCTGTTATTTGTTCATCCATTATCTTTGTCTCTTACCCTCTCTCACGCTCTCTCTTTCTGTCATCCCTGCATAAATAGATGTCTCCTTATTGATGGTGAACAATAGCATGAAGCAGGGTGTAACAAGGATTGTGGTGTGGGTCCTTGGCTAGGCTTGAAAAAATGAAAGAACAACCTTGTCAGTATATACTATGGTACCCGTTTGCCAGATATCCAGATAAAAACAGCTCACTCAGCTCACTGAGGTAAAGCTTAGTGAGTGCCACAGAAAGCCCTATCAGTGTGTGTAAATGTGTTCAGAAAGGCTCAAATTCTCCAAATAATTAGAGTGTCCCAGAAAGAAAAAGTGTGTGAGCTCAAGAATTCTATTGATGTGATTAACTAATCAAACCAGCAGATTCAATTAAGACTTGATGTGAAACTTTCTCCTAAACAGCAAAGAGTGAGAGCTCTGTCAAGCTGCACCAACCAATAAAAGCCTTTTAAGACACCCAACAAAAAAAAGTGCACTCAGCGTGCAGATAACCACCAGTCGCCCGCCTGAGCTGATCATGGCCACTCTAGACAATTCAGTTCCACAGCACCTTTCAGAAACATCTCGGAAGTTAATAAAAATCTGAGCCTTTTCAGTTTTGATGGAGCTGCAGCACGTTGCACAGAGCCGATCAAGTTCTCCTGCTAACAGGCACTGTATGTGAGATATAGATACAATGTAATCATGAGAATAAATACGTTTTTAATAACTCCATGCTCCAAGCCAAATCATCATTGATGATTACATCATTTATAACTGGACTTTAAATAGTATTACTTTGTCTCGTTGCCTGTAGGCTACAGCACAACAAAGTAGGAAATGGGGTTGCAAATTGTAAGCACTGTCCTTGACTGATTATTGGTAAACTATCAATCGATCAATCATTATTTGAAAAAAAAACAACATAAAAACTTTCCTTATTTTGATCAATACCAACTGGATTTTTTTCTTAAATCAAAGCTCACAGCAACATATTGCTTACAATTTGATTTGACGGCATTGCATATCTTATCAGTTGATTGATTAAATCTCACATGTTCAATTAAATTCTTAACAACTGATTAATTGATTGTCAATTAATTGTTATATCCCTAGTAGGAAATGTCAATAAACACAACTAAAATAAACAAAAAAAAAATAAAAAAATTAACCATTTAACTACATACCTCCGTTACTTATAGGAGTAGCACAAATGTCAAGGTAAAATGACCAAATCAACAAAATATGCAAGTCTAGAAATTTGCCAAGCAAAACGATCCACTGCAGAAATGCTCCTGGTGTGGTTTTACACTGCATGGTGGACGGAACAATACCACATCACAACTGCAACTCTTGGAATTGTCCCACCCAGCTCCCTTACAGTAAAGAATGCAGCAAGAAAATAATCAAAAAAACCCTTTTAGTGTATCATAATTTATTGGCTATAGACTTAATCTGCAGATCCAGCAACTTAAAAAAAAGACCAAACTTTTTCATGGAGGTCAGTTTTTGAGCAACAGCAAAGATCAAAATGTGACCTGCCACGGACATCAAGGGTTGTTGTTGTAAGTCAGACTGATTTCCAGAAAACTCTGGCCAGTTAGGAGGAGTCAGGAGTCAGCAGTGGATGATGGTACAAAACAATTTTAAAAAACTTTTAAAAATTGTGAATCATTGCAGCCAAAAAAGGGCCTTGAGCATATCAACAATCATAAATGCATGCAATGTTAGTGTGATTGGTCCAGTTATGTTTGATTAGCTGCAGACAGACAGATACACACACTCACTTAAACGCACACACACACACTACCAAACTCATGATCCCATAGGCTCACGCCTGGCAGAGATAATAAGAGGAATATATTTACTTTGTTTGGCAACACCTCAAATGAATATTGAAAACATAAAAGTTTTCTAAATTAAGTGATAAATCATTGCCAGTTGGATGAACTGCTATTCAAAACTTTTATTGAGAGTTGCATTTAAACATATAATTCAACCAGAACATATTCTCTCGCACTTTAAAGATCACTTCAGAATTCATCAGTTTGTCATTAGAAACTAAAATAATTGATATCTTCTCACCTTTTGAAAGAACACTAAGTGACTCAAAGGTTGTTCTCAGGAGTTTGACTTTCCTCTCTCACTTTTCTATGCAAAAAACACCCATAAATTGCAAACTCATTTAACTTTAACTGTTTTTTCATCAATTTTTTGTCAAGACCTTGATTTTCTGCCCCTGCAACCATTCTTATTCATATGCTTACTTATGGGTATAGCAGAATTTCTAAAATACCAAGAAGATGCTGTGTCCACACAAACAGCAGCTCCAGGTTACACTATTTGCATATTATGTTTATGGCTGTAATTGTGCACTTTATGTGCAGATTATTGTCATCAAAATTGTTGCTTATGTCTGTTAAATATACTGTATATCTATATTAAAACAATTGAATAGATTTGTTTTTATATGCCCTAATGAAGACTGTAAGTTTCAGTCTAACCACTCACTCTTTTGGGGTCGTTTTCTGTCCTTGGATCCACAGAGCACCTGTTTTTGAAACTTCTAAGGGAGGTAAAGACAGTCAGAAAGGTAAAGAGACAGACAGACATGAAGAGACAGGAGAAGAAGCAACTTGAAGGGCAGATACTGTAAATCAGTGCAACAAATACAAACTGGCAGACATAAAGTCAAAACTTTTGAATTATGTTTCTACTTTATTCATTTTTTCTCCCATCCGTCTACAGACCCTGTCTCTTTGTTGGCTCTTCTTTAGAAATCTCAATATATCCCAAAACCATTTTATGACAGTAGTGCCTAATGACGCAATGTCTAGCACAGTCTCGTCATCAGGCAGTCCATTTTATCAGGGTCCATTTTATATGAGGACACGTTTTATCTGCTAGCTTAGAGACACACATTTGATTGCTGCCATTTTCGTGGATTTAACTCCAAGGCAAATTTTTCTCCTGACATTTATAAAAAAAATGTATTATAGTAATCTGAGACAAATTTCTACAGATTTCTATATATTATTTGCCCCTTGCAAATTTAAAGACTGGTTTAGACTATATGTTGAAGAGCTGGGAAAATGAACCCACAGTTTACTTATTGCTCAGATCTGCATGCATCACATGCTAGTTCATTTCCCTGCACAGTTCATTATACTTTCTAATGAATAACATTTTTTTTTAGGCGGGAATTGTGAACATTCAGTTTCAAGTTGTTGTGTTTATAATTCAAAGACAATGTCAAAGATTATTTTGTGGTTTAATTGTCCAGCAGCAACTTCTCTCATCTAATATTATATTTTTAGCTGGTAAAGATTTTAAAACTATTGGCTGATCATCATACAGTCTAGAGCATCATCCTGCCAACTTTTCCAGCTTAAGCGGATGATTTATAAAGTTTGTTGTGATGGCTGTCCAGGTCATAAAGGTTGTGGGAGCTATCCAATGGTGCTTGCTTTTGTCAAACACTTCAAAGGTGGGCAGAAATACCACTGCTAACTCTAAAGTAAGTGTTGTTGTTGCCTAATTGCAAAACATTTTCTTATTATCTTTAATATCTGATGATTTGCCAACTTCTGATTACTTTAAATGGCTGTCGTGTTCATCAAAATTACCAGGCGATACATACCATTCCCAGCAAGGGTATATGCCGTCTGTCCACTGCAAGTTTATACTTCTTTTGCCTGTCAAAGTCAACATTTAGTGTGAAATTGAGTATATTGAATTGGTTGGTCATAAACACATAAAAATAATGCGATCTTGTAAAACTTATCACCCACAGTCTGCAAGGAAGTATCACATCTCCATCTACCAACCCAGCCTGTTAATAAACGGCACAAAAATACCTACCCGCATCCCTAAAAAGGCCAGCTTAGCCAAATAGTGCTCCTTTTCATCCATTCTCATACAAGCTTTCCCCCGACCGCTGACACCATCAAATGAACAGAGGAGAGCGGATGAAGGGAGGATCGGATGAGTAGGAGGTGGAGGAGGATGGCAGAAAATAGATGTTTCTGTCGATTTTGCGGGAGAAAATAAAGGCGTGCAGGACAGCGAGGCTTAAAGCCAAATCAATGTTGTCAGCAGCTGGCACTTAAGAAGGGGCCATTAAAGTTTAAAAAGTTTGGAAAGCAGCGCTGGAATTAGGGCCAAATGGGTTAGAGGTAGGGGAGTGCTGGCTTCCATTAAAATCAAAGCCAACGAGAGCTGACAGATCCTCTCAGGATTCCTGCAGTCCTCCTGGCTTTTTTTTTTTTTTATCAACTCCCTTCCTCTCTTTCTCCATCTCTCTTTCTATCCTACATTAATTTACCATCTTTCTTTCTTGTCCATCCATTTTCTTCTCTCTCCAAGTTTGTTCGCCCTCTCCCTTGCCTCTGTACTCGTCCCTTTGTTGATTATTTCTACGTTAACTTTCCATCAATCTATCGCTTCTCCTACTTGTCTCATGATATGCGCTTTATGCAACCGCAGCTCTAGTCAGCAACTTTTTGTGCATCACTCATTCTCATCCTCTCTCTGTTTGTATACTGGAGACATTTGGCCTAGCTCACCATTCATTTCAATAGACAACTCCTTAGAGAATAGACGCCCCCGCAAAACTTAAACATTGGAACCTACATTTACTAAACATGAGACATGTTCAAGTTGGCTGACTAAATTCACTAAAGTAAACTTTTATTTCCACTGACAGCTCTGAGTAACTGTTGGATTGTAGCCTTATTATTAAACAGGATCCTTGTCATAGGGTTAGAAATCTAACAATCTGCTCCTTAATACACTTATAGTGTCAGAAAGACTACATGTGCAGTCAAGCAGAAAGGTCCAATGCAGCAGGATAAACTAGAGCACCAATTAGCGTGCAAAATGCTTACATTTTGATGTTTGTTTGCTGTTTGTTGAGGAGCAGACAGCACAGAAATGCTCTCTGGGGAGTGATACACAACACATTCAGCAAATACTGTCTAAATGCCCTTGAGTAGGGCACATAAGTTGCATTTTTTTCTGGTTTTAAAGGGAAGCTCCTGCGTGCAACTGTAAATCATGAGTATTTATGCAGGCCAGCGATGATTCTGTCACTTTTTGATGACACCACATGTCTGGAGGATACTAGTTAATACTTTGGTTGACAGTGATGGGGAAATCCACTGCTAACAGAGCTATATACAGTCAAAAACATGCATTTTCCCCAAATGCACATGTGCAGAATTTTTTGGTAGCTTTCCTCAAGGTGGTATTATGGCATACAGAGGTATTTATAAATCCCAGAGTTATGATTTTCAATACCATCAACGACACAGACGCCCCTTTCTATGAAAGTTATACAGAGATGCTGTATCAAGACAATGTATTGTAGTACACAGCATGCACCACTAGAGGTAAGAAAGGACTAGTAAAAAATGCCTCTGTCCCTGTTTGGGATATTGGCACACATCACTTTATGTTAAGATGACTTCTTTCAACAACAATACAGTTTATTGGCCACATGATTTTATTCAACACATCATCTCAGTTCAGCTCACTGAAGTGTTGGTATCTGCCATGGCAAAAAGTGTCATTGTGCCCTCTTCCAAGAAGGATGCTTATTTCCTATCAATTCATTATTCTATCCACCATAAGAGTTTAAATCCAGAAAGACTTCACCAAGTAGGGTAATGGCATATTAGTATTGTAGATTAGACAATGACATCTTCGTCATATACCATACACCTCGATTAATGTCAGGAAGGTATAAGGAATGAAAAAATAGATAATGTCAGGAAGGTATAAGGTATGAAGAAAATAGATACTACCCAAGCCTAGTACTGGGTGTTGATTCATCTATACTTCCTTGATATTCAAAATTAGATATGCCAGTTTCAAAGGTTATAAACATCATTGCGGTTATGCGTCTCTAATGTTGGCATAGATACAGTTAATAGATGGCACTATAGGGCAGACTCAAAACACTAACAAATGGGGTAACTATGGAGGTCAGAATAATGTACCTTTTAATGGAGGCTGTGTTGTAGAGGCCATTAAATAATTTGTGACGTGGATGGAGAATTCTTTTCACTATATAACCAATTTTTGTTGCATTTTGCCATTTTTTTGAATGTCTTTATTGTTTCCTATAGTCACATCTCACTTGAAATACAGTACACTTTCCAGCGGCATCTGTTCATATTCATAAGATCAAAAAAAAAATTTTAAAAAAAAACCGGGCACAAATATGGACGAGTGTACAGACAGAAGCCTCCATTCATGTCCTTACACATAACTAACTATGCACATAAATGGCCCCTTGGCTGTTAAGGGGCCTGTTGAACAAAAACAAGAGGTGTAGGTGCTCATGTGTAACCCATGTGACTTTTCCCTCTTTCTCTCTCTCTGCACTGTGTTCTGGGTTGGTATATCAATGCAACAGGCTCAGGAAACAACTGGCTCTTTACTGTGGTACAACAGAATGACATCAATGAGCTGTGTGTGTACATTGAGGGCAGTTGAGCTCACACCTCCTGCAGCCATTCAGGAAGAGCTTTTTTTTTCAATTTACATTTCATAAACATGTCGCAAATCTTATAATTAACCAGAAAACCCAAATTTGTTTTCTCATTTTTTCATGAAGAAAATAGAATTTTATATTTAACATGTGAAATTGATTCTCTAAAAATAAATAACAAACATTTCTTAACATTTAACAGCTAAAATAGCTTAACTTTTACTACAATATATTATAACAACAACACCATTAATCATAAAAATATCTCCATACCTGTGGTACAACAGAAAGACATCACTGAGCTGTGTGTGTACATTGATGGCAGTTGAGCTCATACCTCCTGATAAGAAACAAAATGGCAACATCAAACAGCGAAAGCGAAAAACCATGTCAGGTTATGTAAGCTAACTTAGCATGCTAGCGTTAGCTTTCTCTTCACGACACTAAACTCATTATAACTTAAATTAAAGAACACAAAACTCAACAGGACTCAACGACAAAAAAGGGGGTTTTGTCAATATTCATCGGCTACACATGCATAGGTTATAAAAAAGAAGTTTATCACCTTAGTACAGGCATGCCACCCCGTAGCCAATTTTTAAGTCAGCTATAAAGAAAATACAATTTTCATAAAACTGTGACTAAATATCTTTTGAAAAGATTAGATTATTTCCTGTTTCCTGTTTTTAGAAATGAGATGATACATTTATACTACTGTCAATATTAATCTCGGAAAATGGTGCCCATCATTTGACACCACTTCCATCAACAGGAAGTAGTGCAGCACATCAACAGTGATATCTTATATATAGTACAGATTGCTGCTATGGCCTCAAGAGTGTTTTTTTGGGTTTGATTCCACTTGACAATGCACCTGAAGAGCCAGCCTCTCCAGATATATCTCACCAGTCTCTGTTAATAAATCCATTATTTCTTGAAGTGCAGGTTATACAGGTGCAAGTATTTTCTCGCCTTACAAATAACAAAGAAGACCCATCGCTACACAAGAGAAGAATGGATGGTATGGCAGTCAGAATGTGCCAATCAAAGCAGTGAGTGTAAATACAGTGCAGAATTACAGTATTTTTTTTAAAAAAAAGAACAATGTGAGTTCTCAACAGCTTTTTAAGCAAAGTATCAGCGTTACCTCTAACTCTCTTCAGACACGTAAAGAAACCTTGAATGCCCTGCATGGCACATCTTTGTGTAAATGATTTACTCAGAAGTGATCATTTGCTTCACACTGCTGCTGACTTCAGTGAGGTGAAATTGGGTTAACTACAGGAACTTTTAACAAAGTTAGGTTACCATGGAGTTTTATTGTTTGTTGACACAATGCTGGGGTTTATTAAGAAGCTGTAGCCTGGAGGTGTTATTGGGCTGGTACACTGGGACTGACTTTTTTTTTTTTTTTCCACTGCTTGTTGTTTTACCTGCGGGTAAGGCAGGATGGCGAGTGAATTAGAATGCTGGCAGGGGGTAACTCCCTATCGTACCCACTGATGCTATGGAAGGCTCGCAAATATATAAATGCAAACGTATTTGAAAAAACACACAAAATAATCACTTAGAAATGCACACACTCAAACAAATTTATGTAATACAGTACACTGGATGTTCACACACATTCATATACATAGCATTAAACCGCATGTGCACACATACCAACTCAAACACGTATCCATACACACACAAAGTGCAGGCACAGCACGCTGCCACAGCTGTCCCATCCTCACTCAGTCTCTAGAGCCTCTCTGTTTACTTCCAAAACTTGTTTTCATCATCCAACTCCGCTCTTTGAGAGTCTGCATCTACCATACGCGTGCGCGTGTGTGTGCATGCGTGCATGTGTGTGTGTGTGTGTGTCTGAAAGAGAGATAACAGATTAACAGATACCTGCCAATATCTGGGAGAAGTGGATGTTTTTCAAAAGGTGTGATTAACGTCGGAAAATTCATTAGCCTATACTTCACACTGCCCGAGGCGATCATCATAGTGTGTGTGTGTGTGTGTGTGTGTGTGTTTGTGATTCCTTCAGTCTGATGTAACTCCACCTCAGTCTCTCAATGTGTGTGGGAGTTTTTAATCTGTTTTTCTCTCTCTCTTATTTGTGTCATCGTCTATCACAGCGCGTGTTTGCGCCCATTTTATTCTGCGGCTGTGTCTGTGTGTTGTTGTGTGTATAAGTGTGTTCCTGCTACTTTCTCTATTCCTTTCTACCTGTGGATGTTTGCGTAAATGCATTCGTCTGTTTCTGCAGTTGTGTGTGTGTGTGTGTGTGTGTGGTACAGTAGAGCAGACGTATATCGCTTCATGTCCCCGCTACATCTGGGTTACTACACTCTCAGTCTCTCTCCAGCCTCTGTCATTTAGTCCATTGTCAGCTCCCATTCCAGCGTCTGTCCATTCAACACACCTAATGGTCTGTGTAATACACTCAGATAGCTTCACAACCTCCCACCTATTTGTGTTGTTGGAGTGTGTGTGTGTGTGTGTGTGTGTGTGTGTGTGTGTGCGTGTGTGTGTGTGCGCGCGCGCACGTGCATGTGTTCCATGTGTGAGTGCAGTGGGAGCAAGAGAGAGAAAGAAACGAAGAATGGGAGGAAAGGTGAGTTGAAGCTAGGCGGACATAGAGGTGGAAGTGAGTGTGTTTGTGTGTGCAAAGTTCTTTGTGTTACTGAGTGTGTGTGTGTGTGTGCTGGTGAGATTGTACTGTTATTGTCCTTTCAACCTCTGTCACACCCCTCTCCCTGCACTCCTCTACACCTCCATCCTCTCAGTTATAGGCCTTAAAGTTGACACTTTCTAGTCCACTTGGTTCCAGGTCAGTATAATATAAAAGGCTGTGGGCCTCAAGTTTGATAGAAGAGTCTGATGTGTGCTTGTGACTATGATTGTCTCTTGTGAGCATTATATTTGAGTTGATTTAGATTATTTCACTCAGCCTCGGCTTTATCCTTTTCAAAAGTAATACTATTGATGAGCAGGGGTGGGCTGGCCATCAGGTGGTCTGGGGACCCTCTAATTCCACTCCATTCCAAACTTGCCAGTGGTCATAGAGATTTTATTTTTTCAATTTTCTGAATTAAATGGTTACTTCATGGTGTCTTTTGATTTTCTGAATTTTCATCTAAGCAAAGCATTTGCAGCTATTTGAAGTTTTGTGATTAATGTAATGAGTGAAAATGACAAAAAGAAAGAAGATGGGAGATGAGGAAAAAGGTGGTGCAGAAAAACACACACACAAAAAAAACCCAATAATACCAGCTTACATCTGGCTTAGCATGTAATGGTAAAGGACACAATTGGCATTCAAACGCCGGTCAAATAACTCAGCAGAAGTTATAAGAATTTACTGGCTCCAGCTGTAAATGGCAGTGATGGAAATACAATTCCTGGGTGAACATGATAATTTTAGTCCCTTTACCTGTGAGATGCAATGACACACCACCATAAAATACCGGCTGTCTCCATCTAAGTAGCACTCAAACATGGATCAAAAACTTGACACTGCAGTAAAAAAAAACAAAAAAAAACAGGAGAGCAAACTTGTCTGCTATAGAGCCGTGTACATGGCTCTAGTCTACTGGCAATGGGAAAGGACTTATGTTCTATTGTCTGACTACACACATTTTAGTATAGATGTTAGCAGTAGTTGGCAGTATATTGTGACTTAGTGCTCCAGTTCACAAAGGCCTGCCTCCCCATGTCTTATTTTGATTCAGTGCAGTGGTGATATACTTTTACAAACTGAGGAGGCATGAGTCAACAAGACCTCCTAAAGTGTCTTCAAGGTCTTCAGCATCATTAGATCCTCTTTATACCAAGAAAACTGTATTACTGTTAAAATCACTGCCAAAAAATTTTCTGTTTGTGCTCTTTGGGTGCTAGCATAAAAGACCTCTCCATCTCAAAGCCCCGGGCTGAATTTCAGTCCCAGTACATCCTTTATTTTTTATGTCAGTTTAGTATCATCAAACACATACTGGCTCATGATTTGTTTATACAGTGCTATTGACACATGTATGTAGAAAAAAGAAAGGTAGAGAGCTGCAATAAAGTCAAAGCTCAAGCTAAACCACAAATAAAGTTTTGTGCCCTATTTGTACTTTTTCACCCACATTTTTGAGCCCTTTTTATCCTTCACACCTCTCTTCTTCTCTTGTCCACTCAGAATGGACTCCTTCTTTGTCCCAGTCTTCCCCTAAACACATTCATACACTTCAGCCTCCTCCTACACTACTCATCTGCTCACTCCCAACACTCTTCCTCCTGAACTCCCCCGAAGACCCTTTAACCCTCATATCTCCTCTGCTGTCTTTCTCTTCACCTCCCTACCCCCTTTCATTAGACAAAAAAATTGTCCTTTCATTGCCGCCTTTCCTCCTCTCTCACAGCACATTTGCCTCCCACCCTGTTTTGCCTGTTCCTCAGCTGTGCCAAAGGAAATCATCCATGAAAAATGTTTTGACCCTCTATAATTGCTGCTTCCCGCATGTTTCCCTTCTCCTTGACGCCAGGGCCACGTGCTTGCTAAACTGATGTCGGAAAGAGATGGGCTCAGACACACATACACTCATGCTGCATGCACATACCCAGCCACCCACACAGACATGCAAATGCATGAGGGACACATACACATAGAGACAGACACAGGCATTTCCTCTTTCTATATGTTTGCAGGGAGTGGAAAATAGAATATGAACATCCCCACAGCCTTGAAGTTAAGTGTCACTGTGAGGTTTAGATTCACCTCCGTGATCATGCTAGTTTGTGTCTTTTTTCTATTGTACGGTGTTCCTAATATTTTGAACACTGCCAGTATCTTTGTAAATGTACATGCTGCTGCATGTGCACATTTGGACTAGCAGACTCAATGGATAAAAAATGAGCATTGCCTTACATACACATTAAATGAAAATCATCAATAAAAGGATGTTTTTTAGGTTTCACTTTAAATAAAATATTACATTTCTCTTTCAAAAATCATCTGATAGAATGTGATAACATGGTAGGATGACAATAAACAACGCTCCTTTTCTTAGGTCCTCTAAGGGTTGACAGATATCTTGCAAAGGCAAAGTTTCTTCTTTTAATTCAATAATTAGCAGCAATCTGATGTTTACGGCTTTGCCTTCCTCAAAATGTGCCTACCAGGTTTCTGGTGCAAATATCAGGGAGTATATTGACCCTTAAACTTTGGCTGTGCTGCATGAAGATTTGGCAGCCTTCCATGAACTTTTCTACTTTTTTGTTTGAACTTGTTTTTTCGCATTTGGAAGAAGGAAGCACACGGTATGGATTAAGTGCTGAGGACCTTGAGATGATCTATACTCAAGGAATCTTCTAACCACCTAGCAAGACAAGCAACAAGCCGAACCAAGTGTCTCGGCAGGCAAGAGAAGGACAGAGAGGCAGGATACGAAGTAGTCTGACCCTGTTTCTGGCTGTTATTCGGTTGCAGGAAAGTGGAATTAATGAAAAGGACTACTGGCTGGCCCAGTATTGAGAGATACTGTTTGCCCCCATCTTTACAGAGACCTCGTTCCTTTGTTGCTGTTGCACCTTGCGGGCGGGCCGTGTTCCGAGCCAACAGAGCACAGGAGTCCAGAGGGACAAGGGGAGGCAGACTCTGTGTTTGCATTGTTGATGGACATTGTCTCCCTGATGTGGGATGCTGCTGTCCATATTATCCAGCCATAGAATTCTGCAGCTGGCCGATGGTTGCCAGATGAAAGTCACTGGTCCACATTCGGAAGATTCAGTGTCATATATTTCACTGCAGTAAGTGGCTGTAATTGTGTCCAGTCTACTCCATTTATTGCATTACACCAGGGTCATGAAACTTAGATCAAACTTTCAAACTAGGGAGTGATATCAGATATGAATCAAGATTCCGTTACCGCACCGCCTGTATCCTGCCTCAAATGTTTTCAGAAACATATTTTAGTGTACTGTTTAGCTGTAATTTGAGAAAATTTGTGACCAGACCTCGTCTTGCTTTTTGTCCTGCTTGAAAATGAACCAAGCACTGCCCCAACTTGCATGTGTCATGCAGCATTATGTCACACTGGTTATTGCTCTGAATCTTTACAGCTGTGTCCAGAGGCATTTTGGCTGACGCCTGCTAAGTACACCTTGGGAATCGTAAAAGAGTCAGGCTCCAGGATTTCAATACTGTTTTTATGTTGTTGTTTTTCATTTTTTCTTGTGTACCATAAATGCAGTCCAGCTGCATTTCGTTGTGCAACACCGTTTTGTACAATGACAACAAATCAACCTTGAAAAAAAAAATGTTTTTGTTCATATATTTCTGTTATTTTTTAAAATGATTACTTGTTAAGGTTTTATCAATGGTTGAGGCACGTAGTCGTGGTCAATACAATAACTGGTAATAGACTTTTGCTTAACACACTTATGCTGAAGAAGGCAGAGTCCAGAACATCTGTGTGTGTAGTGCTGCTAATGATTTAAAAGTAAGAAAAACATCAGAAGAGAGCTTTTTTGGTGGACTTTTGCTCTTGGCTTGGTAGCACCATAAAGGAAACATAACAAAAAGGCTACAATAGAGCCAGCTCCTTCACTCCTTTACTCATACACTGGGAGACACAGGGGAACATACCACAGGTGAATCAGTCTAATTATACATACATAAAATGCAGGCATGTCACTGAATATAAGTAGCACAATGCACTTGACTACAAGCACTCCTTTGTACCTTTTCACAAACAGTATTATATTCACAGACACATGTCCCAGACTCACACATGCATTCACATGTACATACCTCACAGACTGCTAACAACGGGCCAACCTAATACTTACAGACACTTTCATTTGGGATGAATGTCAGCGCTAATCCGACCTTAAGCTACAACAAATGACTTCCACTCCCCTTCCTCTACTTCCCCTCCCTCTTTCCATCCATCCATCTATCTGTCCATCTACCGCACATCTCTCTTTCCATCTGCCTTCGTCTCACCCCTCACCTCTCAGCTCCTTTCTATTGATCTCTTCCTCACTCCATACCGCCTTGTAAGTCTCTCATCTCAAATAATCGCCTCTCTTTTCAATCTCATAAGCATCCTCTCCCTCCCTCCTTGTTTATTTCTCCATCCATTCCTACTCTCCACATCCTCATCATCTGTCTTTACTCTTTCCTCAACCCTCCCTCCCTCCTTCCTCTGTTACTCCTTCTCTCAGTTTGTTTTTGTGATGTTTCCAATGTTATGGAAGGGAAAGCAGTAATTTCATTGGCACTTCCTCACATAAACATGTGCCCATCTCTCCTCATTCCCCCATCCCCGTCTCCATGCCCAAGTTCATTTTGGGTTTTCATTGCTGTAGCAAGTAGGCTGTTGGAATTAGATTTGGGTTATGTTGCCAACCGTGACTGAGTCCTTTCCTCTGTAAGTCTGTAACTGAACCCTGGCAGCTTTTATTGGGGAGTCAAAGGGAAGATGACAGGTGTGCACCAGGGACCTGTTAACGGCATACCTTGACATTTAGAGTTGTAGTGTGGTATTTTCCTTTGTCCGGCACATGGGGAGGAAAGTGCACATATTCGTTTTTCACTGGCTCCTAAAGAGACTTGTTGTCATTGTTACTATGTCTTATTAAAACCAATGAGGCATGGCAGGCTAATGAGATATCTGTACACAGCAGCTTCAAAGAGGCTCACTATTCTGCCTCTTGGAATTTATATTTATTTATTTATTATTAAAGAACTCTTTAAAAAAAACAACTAAAACTTAACTTTTTTTCAAATTTTGGAAATTATGATGATAATACACAGGGAGTTTTTTCTTGTTTGTTTGTTTGTTTTGTATTGTTTTGGGGTTTTTTATATTTAAAGTAACATGAGCTCCATGGTGTTTACACTTATAAGCTGACAGGTCCACAATCATTTTTTATATTTTTGTAACGACGAAAGGATTTTCTTTACATATTTCTTTTTTGCCTGGCAGGAATTTTTCATTTGTAGGGTTAAAGGTATGGCCAAAAATATATGACTAATTTTCTTAAAGAAAATTTACAGTATTTTGTCAATGTGGGTCTTACTCTTATTGGTAATTGTGGCCAAACAGACTTCTGATCATGTTTCCTTTGCACCTAACAACCTTTTCCCTAATAAGATTTGAAAATGCAGACCCCGGAAAATCACTGCAATAGATGTGTGGCACCTAAAGCTTCCCAAATAAACCTGGGTCTGGGTCCACAGCTGTCTGTAATGGAGAGTGAGGGAAAGCGATCAGCACTTACTCTGCAGCTATATCTTTAAACCCAAAAATATCCCCCAGAAGCAGACTTTAAAAAAACTGCTTAATTTGACAGAATCTCACTCAACTGAGGGCTCTCAGACTGATAATTTGAATCTTTGACTTTCAGGAGGCAGCCCCGGTTGAAAATGTTTCAAAATTTACCAAATTCTTAAAAACATGAGGTGATCATTTTTACCACTAGAGCTGTTGTGCCAAGAAATTTGAAGTAATGTGTCTTTAAGACGCTTTGAGTAGGATTTATTTCCCTTTGGGAGGTTGAGTGATTCCAATTTTGCATGCTCTGTTTGGTGACATTAATCCTGTCTGGGAAGCATATGTAGACACCAACATTCAAAACACAGGATTAGCACCTGATATCACACCCCATGTCAACCTCCTCAATTGCACTGTACAAATCATCATACTTTTAATTGACAGGGTGAGATAAGTGTGGATCAGACATTCAGATCGTTCAAAAACACTCCGGGTGCCAGAGTGCACTCTGGCACAAACTGGGCCGTACGTAAATTCGGAGCGCTGTTGGAATGTACTGTTCCGTTATCCAGAGAACCAAACTCTGGCACTCTGTCTGGGGAGAAGGAGCAGCAAAGCGCCGAATGCAGTTAATGTGTAATGAACCTAATGGTTCGTTGATTGATGAAGAAATAGAACGCTCTGTGGCATCGAACAACAGCTCTCTCATTTCTAGTGTAGTTCATCAGATTGAATTTACAAACGCAGCCAGAGTCAGAGGGATGAACAGATAAGGGCTGTACCCCGCCGACTCTGCTTTGCCACATGGCTGTTGTGGAGACGAGAGACAGTTGACCAAGGTGGGATTGAAGGAGGTGTCAATCTAAATGTGACTGGCCACGCCCACACAGTCTTGAGAAATGCTATTATCCTCGAAACTGTTTGTTTTCATGAGCTGTTTTGAACTCGGTTTTCTAACTGTTAGGAACATTTATTTTTACTCAGATTTTGTAGATATTTAATGAGACACTAAACTTTAATATACACATTTCCAGAGGCTTTTAAACTCCAAGGAACCTTTAGGTGGAAGAATGGAAATTAATGATACAGGAGATCTTGTGGAGTTTGAGTACATCACTGAGTGAAGACCTTCAGGCGATTTTGGATGACACCATCTTTAACTCAGTCTGTTATATGCCTATCTATCTCCAGGCTAATGGCTAATAGATGTACTGCTTTTAGCTGTGCAGATATTCAAAGGCAACATGAGTATACCTCGTCTTTGCTCCATCATGCAGGTGTATGTGTGTGTGTGTATTTGTGTGCGTGCTGTATGTGCGGATGTTGTTTGTACAGATTGAGATGTGCCCTGTCAGCCAATGTGAAATCATTAGTTATACTAATTGGTTCCTAGCTGTTGGGATATCCGAATCCCTCTCCTCTCCTTTTTTCTTTCTTTCGTTCATCTTATCTCCCTCTCTTTGTGTCCCCCATCTTCTTCCAGCCACTTCTGATGTGACATTTTTACTTTGTCATCCTTTCATCTGCCTCTCATCCCCCTCTTTTGCTGTTTCCCCTCTGTCTTTTTGCACTCATAGCTATTTTCTGCACACTTTTTCCACTTCTCCTCTCCTCATTTCTAAAATGAAGAATATGAATAATGGGGATGCAGATGTCTGTTGAGATTATCGCCCTAGCCTTGGTTTGTGTGTGTGTGTGTGTGTGTGTGTGTGTGTGTGTGTGAGTGTGAGTGTGAGAGAGAGAGAGAGAGAGAGAGAGAAGAAAGCAAGAGAGCAGTGGTTCCTTGAACATCGAAGATTGCAGAGTAAATAAATAAGCAGGCGTAGCAGTCAATAGAAACCAAGATTGTGTAATGATTCACATCTGAAACTTGTCTTGTATCAATCTGAAGATAAGAGGAGTGGACTGAAGGAATGCAGAAAGAAGTAAGGGTCAGGAGGGATGGAAGCCGATGGGGGATAAGGAGGAGGATGGGGGCAAGGAAGAGAGAGGATTGTGAGTGAGAGGAAAAGAGAAGTTCTTGTCTTTGCAGAAAAAGAAAATCACTTCTGTCTCTCGGGGTCTCCATCCGTGTCTTTCTTCTTCTCTTTCTTTTATTTAGTTGTCCATCGTTTTATCAGACAGTCTCTTATTCTCATTGACAGTTGTCTTTCTTTCCTCTCTGGAACAGATGTGCTACAGCTGGTGGTGCTTCTCTCATATTTGTTCTCCTCTGAATATGTCTCATCTTCTCATGACTGGATTAACCCAAAGGAGGGATAATGAGCTGTGGGCCCCCACTGAACCCCGCTCCTCCTGCTCTCTTTGCATTGTGTATCCAAACAGTCATGTGGTTACTACTCTATATTCTGCCATTGTAGCCAAGAGAAATCTTGGATATATAAAATTAAAAAAAAAGAAAAGCCATAGCCTTACCCGGAGGCTTTATGTTTGCTTGTTGTTGTACAGTATGTATGGCTGTCCCTTCTTGTATGGACGGCTGTCCATCCTTCCGTCTGTCTGTCCATCTGGCCCATTCTTGTGAATGCAATATCTCCCAAGAACACCTTCAAATTTAGTACAAATGTCCACTTGGACTCAGGAATGTATTGGTTATATTTTGGTGGTCTAAGGTCAAATGCGAAGGTCACTATGACCTTGTCAGTCTCATTCCTCTGAATGCAGTATCTCAAGTACACCACTGGAGCCTTCACTCCAGCCCAACTGATGAGAAGCTGTGACTCCGCTGTGCCCAGATAGAGGGAGGGGGTCACTGATGTTTTGGACTTTTGGAGCCCCAGACCTCAAGTTGTTTTGAGGCAGTTCCAGGCACTGGAGTTTGGGTGTTGACGGTCCATAGCAAAGTTGTATCATTGTTTGTGGACGTGATCTGTTTATCATAGCCATAGGATCTCAGAATTGTGATGTGTTTAACCTGAGTGGAGGCTGCAGCTCAGCTTCTTTCTCTAAATCTTCAGATTCACGAGTCCAATGTCTGTTAAAAAAAATACATCATAAAACAACCTATGTCTAAAACATAGTACATATAAAGAGGCTAAAACTTTTAAAAACTAGATTAAAAAGTCAACTTGTGTTAGTGTTCCTGGCAGCAGCAGAAGGTGACGCATGCGCAGTGTACTTTTCTGTATGTATTCTGGTATGAGAAAGCATTGCAAGTACAGTGCACACAGAAGACTACACATGCCAGCTTCATTATATGTTGCCTAAATATAATCACTTCAATGCCCTTCAGTGGGACTTTACATTTAATGGCACCTTTTCCCAAACAAATTTGCATTTGGTCAGATTAACGCAAGCCATCGGACATACAGTAAACTAGTTATCAAGATCGGGGAGCATAGGTCAGTTTTCCACTTTGCCCACTCCACTTGGTAGCCTTGCATCCTCCAATCTATCCTCATTGCTGCAAAGTAAGAGTGAGCGCAGCTTTTTGTATCTTCTTCAGCGAGTGACCTTTTCTCATTGTTTGTGTATTGCTGGTGTTTTCTTGCAATAATTTAAGATAAGCTTGACAGGGCACATGATCTGCTAAATCCATTGGCCTCCACCAAGAAGCAAACCCCCTGACCTACACTTCAGCACAAACTGATTGAAACTCCTCCAAGTCAAGGTCTACTTGCATTGGAAATCATTTAAAAACCCTCTTTGTAGTTTTTGTTTTTTTCCAATATTTTTGCACCAAGCCTTTGAAAGCTGAGCTCAGACATTTAAGTCCAAACACTGCAGAAATGACCAAAGCGATAACAATGCAGATAAACTAACCATGTCTTCTGTCAAGTGTATTTATCTTTAAACTTGTTTTATTTTAATACTAATAAGCTGCTTGATTTTATCTGGAGGACGATGTCTTCTTTGTGTCTTTTTCTTAGAAGCGGCCACTTGTTTTTAGGAAATATCCAAAGAAACTGGCACAGCTTTTTCAAATCTGTCTAGTGATCTTGTTTGTTTGGCAGTGTTTTTTTCATTTGTTTGGAAAAATACATAATAGTAAATGTGATATCGCAGCAAATTAGCTTGTGTAAAAGTTTTCTTTGTTTGAAGTGTGGATTTTTTCTTGACTCATGCTTTCCCTTGTGTCTGTCTTTCCCCGTCTCTTTTGTCTTCCCCTCACTCCTCTCCCACTGATTCCCTTGCCTTTCTCTTCACGTATCTTGCCCTCTGCCTAGTTCACTCCCACTCTACCACTTCATCAAAAGAAACCCGTTCTAAATAGAAATTCCCACTCTGTCTCCAAAGATCTTTCTTGATGACAACCCCGGTCGACCACAGACAGTATAGTCATCCCCGACGGCAAATTGCTCTCTCTTGCTCTGTATCCACAACCCCAGTTTCTTTTTTTTTCTAAAAACATAACTTTTTACCCTTCTATATTTCTATGTGGTATTTTAAGCAAGACAGTCCATGTGAGCTCAGTCCCCTGCAGCAGTATCATCACATTTTGTGCATCTCTTTCCATGTTTTATATATAATTTTTCTATCCTTTCCTTTTGTAGTCTTTGTTCTTTCTTTTCTTCTCCATCCATTGTCCCCAAATCAGAATTCTCTAAATTATTTCTCTTTTGTCTCCACAGATCTTTTTAGACGCCAACTCCATCAGGCTGGGCAACATTCCCCTCGGCAGTGCTGTGGATCCCCTGGAGGGGGCACCACCAGGTACCACCTACACTAAACAGACTGTGTACGAGCTTTGTGCCTGCGCTAACGGCAAGCTCTACCTGTCCCCGGCTGAGAAAGGTTCTACCTGCCAAACCACCAGTAACTTTTGTCTCTGGAGCTGAAAGTGGGAGGTTGACAGAAACCCAGGACATACGAACTATTAGTTTGAAGCTAATGCTAGCCAACTGACTGAAACACTGCGGATAACGGCTTGGTGGGAAGCTAATGCCTGCTTATGGGCCGAATCAATATGGACTGTAGCATGGCGAGAATTTCATGTCTGTCAAACAATGGAATTATATGGATTACAGCTTGGCAGGAAGCTAGTGCTCGCTGACAGACCAAATTCACAAGGACTGTGGCTTGGTGTGAAGCTAATATGCCAGCAAAAGGACTGAGCCAACATGGACCAGAGCTTGGTGAAAAGGTATTGCCAGCTTGCCGACCAAATAACTATGGATTGGTCAGTTGCTAATGCTAGTCAAGAGGATGGATGATGCGGCCGGAGCTGAAGCCAGGGTTAGCTGGTGGATATGATGCTACGACAACTCATGGACATGGATGGACGTTCTTAATCCAAGGCTCTCGTTGGCTGTCTTTGCCATTGTTCAATTGTTGCTACAATGGTTTATGAAAGTCATAAGGATTACATTTGGAGGTTTCCTGTGAACAGCAAACTCTCTTACAAGAAAAGTGAGTTGTGTGTTCACTGTATGACCAAAATGTGCTGGAAAACTGATACAGATATGGTGATGGACTTCAAACTCGCCAGCAGGGACTTCGAGAACGACTCAAGTTGGCTAAGAGACATCAGTGTGGTCAAGCCCTGCGGGTCGCTAACAAATAAATCAGACAACGGTTTAGTCTAGTGGGAAGCTAAGGCTAGCTAACGGACCAATCTATACCAGAAAGGCCTTCCCCCTCCACCCCCTCTAGTCTTTCAACCCAAATGTTGATGTGTGACCCATCTGCATTAATCTGCACCTGATAGTGAATATGCTCTTAAACCCCTCTTTTCATTGGATAACTAATGCAAATAATTGTGCTTTAGCCTTGCATTCACCATCTTCTCCCCCCATCTATTTTAAAATATTTCACTTGTTACCGCTATGTACCCTATTGTTTTCCCTACCTTGTAATTCTTTATCTTTCCATATTTTGTTGCTGCTCTCCTTTATCTTTCCTCCATGCTCTAGTTATTTTGTTCTGTTTATGCGCCTACATGCACTGGACTGGTAAAGAAAACGTAATTTTTCCTATCCTCTCTAATCCACTGGTCTGGTTAAAAAACAGAAACATTGCTCTATCTGCTTTCCTCAGCTGGATTGGTTAAATACCCATTTTTAGTATCCATGAGTACCAGATGCAGGGTTTCTCCCTCTCATCGTATGTTTCCACATCTTCTGGTTTCCGTCTCTCCGGAGTCATCTGGGCTTACAATGTTTTCTCATCAGAGACAGAAAGCTAATAGAAAAAGAGGAAAGTGAGTTAAGTCTTACGTTAAATTAAGGCTTAGGTAGATGCTATAGCAGACCAGCCAAACCTCCAGTCTGGCAGAGGCAGCAATCGGGCGACAGCCAGACCAATTTTGTCCTTGTTACGGAGCATTATACATCATCCTGCGTTCCTTGTCTGTCAGAATTTTTTTGCTCTTTTTGCATGACCTTTCTGCTCTCCTTGCCGAGCTCTCTTCTTTCTCAGTCATGTCACTTTTCTGTGTCATTGAAAAAGGTTCTACTCTTTGGTCTCACTCTCCTTTGTGTTCCCTCTAACGCTTCTCTCTGCTGCAGTAGTTTTACCTCTCATTACTCCTCTATTTTCACTCTCTTTTCTATTCAGCAGTTGAATTTCTAAATATTGTCTTTGCTTGCCTTTTGTCTCCTACCCATCACTCACCAAATGACGTCTTGATGTTTTCTCCACATATTATTTGTTATTTCTGAGCTCTTTAATCTCGCTTGGCCATCCCAAACTCAAATATCAGGAAAACTGTCCCTTCAATCTCACACTATACCCCCTTTCCAAAAGTTCTGCAACCTAAGCAAGAAATGTCAAAAAGGTCCAAAATATGATTTAAGAGGTTATTTTTGATGTATTCAATCAGTCTCAGAAGGGGTGATCAGTGTGAATGGCCTTGAGCTTGCTAACCTGGTGCCCCACCTTCATGATTGCTGAGTATCAGCAGATTTGTGTGGCAGAAATCCCCCTGGAAGAAATTGTGTATGGATTTGGTTGTATGTGTATGAACTCATCTGGATTAAGGCCCTGAGGCGTACTTTCTTTTTTTAAAACAAAGTGATACACAGGTGCCTTTGCTGCTGTTGGTAAAAGCACATCACAGTCTGAACGTTCACACTACCCTCAGTGGACCATCTGCAAGTGTCTCTGGAAAAAACTATATATTTATCAATCTACCTATCTATCTATTTAGTTTCCTGTCTTTTTTCCTCCCCTTCTCTCCTGATTTTGTAGAACTCTCAGTATATCCAGCGGAAAAAAGAACGGTTCAATCCTGGTTTAAAGTTTAATTTTCTGATGTGTTCCCTTATGGTTTTATTCTTGATATTAAAAAAAGCACAAATTATGCCATGTATATAACAATACCAATAAAATACAAAATAAAATAGTATTGTTTTTAAAAAGAATCTCTTGAGTGGTCAGTGCTGTGAAATTTGTAATCAGAGCTTTTATGTTTCCTCCAAAGAGAAAGGAAATGTGTCTCTTGACAGGCAATAGCCGCAGCTGGAGGCATTACATTTTCAGGTTGTCCGTCTCAAGAATGCCTTAAAGGAATTCCTTCAGATTTGGTACTCTCGCCAACTATGACTCAATAATGAACTGATTAGAATTTGGCGTTTTGAAGGTCAAATGCCAATGCCAATGTCAATGATGTTGACCTTTGACCTTCAAAACGCGATAAGTAATGCACTCACAAGGTAAATATGAAAACATTTTGCAAATACATCTGATGGGCTGAAACAAAGTGATGTAATTTTGTGTCTAAGAAGTCAAGGGTCAAAGGTCAACTTCACTGTGACATCGTGTAAACTCTGCGTGCAACTTGACTGGATAGCTCAGTAGTAATTCTAATTATATATTTGCCATAGACCTTGGTTTTTTGGAGGATAGTTGGCTTATTGACAAACAAAGAAAAAGTTGTCACTTGAAGCAGACTTATCACAAACTGTTACAGACTTTTTCCAATAAATGCAGAATTGTAATCCTCACCCATATCTGTATTTTTTATACAAAGATATTCCATCCCAAGGCCGACTGCTGACAAATGAATCACCCCTATGTTCTACTATAGTGCACCAGCTATTGAGCCTTTTGGCAACTACAGACCACATTCACTGCAAATATGTGGTGCCCTGTTTATATAACATAATATGATGCTGTGGCTTCTCCTCATTTTAAACTCCTTGAATCCAGCACATTATTAGGCTTTTACAACAAAAGCATTTTTTTTTTAAAGGCGGGGGAAAAATTGTGGTTTCTTAAAAAAGTAGGCTAAAGAAGAGTCAACATGATGAGTTTATACAGGGGTTATGCAACACCTTTATACAGTAATATGGCTCTCTGAGTAGGCCGGTTTATTCCGATCAAGGTATTCTTAATAACCGGCTTCAGCTCAGCAAATGGTTATGTTGATATTTTGGGGTGCAGCAGTCTTAACCTAATAAAAAAAACCCCAAAAAAACAAAAAAAAAAACCAGATGACTCACAGCAGTATGCAGCCTCCTACTTTTTCTTTCACTGTTTCTCTTTTCTTATAAGTTTAGATGTTCATCTCCTCCTTACTTGTTTCTTGCCTTTTATTGTCAATCCGCTTTTGATACTCTTATTATCTACTACTGATCTTATAATTACATTTATGTATGCAGCATTACAGTAATTAAATTTTCTTTTAGGGGTGGAGGTTTAGATAAGTATTAATCCATCTTGCTTAATCATTTTGTTTGTTAATTTGGCATGTTTTCTCCTCCTCCATTGTATCTTTATCTTTCGCCCCCACTCATTCTTCTCTAACATAAAGTCCTCTGTTTTGTTTCTCCCTCTGTCTTCTCCCTCCTCTGCCTTTCTTCTCTGTCACTGCTTCTAAGTGGTAGTTATGAAATGATGTGTTGAAGCATTGCGAGTTCAGGAATCAACCATGAAATGGAACATCTTTTAGAAACACACACACAAAGATAACTGAAATACACAAGTGCATGATTTCCTATCAGGATGCAAAGCACTCAGTGGCCAGCACTTTATTTTATTGTCGTTTCAGATGTGCCCATTGACCCATGAGCCTGTTGACAGTAATGGGATAACTTTATGAAAGTGAGAGCTGGCTGCAATTCTCACCTTCACTATAACATGCAGACCACCTGAATCCTCCTCATCACCCGTGCTCATTTCATTTTACATCATTTTCTTTTATAGTGTTGTTATTCTTATACTTTGCCAATTGTTGTCTCTTTATGCATTTCCAGGTTGAGTAATTTCTTTTTTCTCACACTGCAGCTGCACTTTGAGATACAGAGAGATAGTCAGAAGAAACACATGTAAAGTACAAGTTGCTTTTGAGGTGCGCATGCCTGATGTGCTGAAGCCTCCAGAAAAGACAATTTTACATGTCACACTATTGCACTGGTGTAAATAATGCACCATGACATACTGAGATACAAAACAGAGCCATTACTTACTTTACATCATTATTAACACCTTTCCCAACTTTCCCTGCCATGACAAATTAAATTGTCAGCTGTGGAAATTTGGGGCAGAATCATGGAGATATTCAGGGTCAATCAATCAAAGGTAATACAGGCAAACTTCCACATGGTGGGCACACCTGTGGGCATATGTAATATCCACACATAAAGAATGAGGGCTGGGGGCATGGACTAACAACCACATGTTCTTGTTTTGCAGCAGTGCTTTTGTGGTGTTGTTACAATATTATTAGTCCTCATCAAAAGTCAGTATTGTCTATTTACGTGACAAAGTAAAACCCATATTCCTTCTAACTACAGAGAACACTGGGAACACTAATTCTATCTATGAAATCTTATTTGCACATTCAATCTTACAAATTTTGAAGCCAATGAATTGGCAAATTGGATAACAAAAACAGCATCCATTTGTAATTTCTTAAAGGTTTTTGCTGCAAAATCCATAGAAGGCTCATCCATCATGGCAGCTCAAAATAATGAGACCTAACCTTTCTTGTGAGTTAGCAAACATGAGGCCTAATTTCTTATACAATGAAGCTATAATCCTAATATGAGAACTTGAAAACCCTCTGAAGCAAAGCTTTTCTTAAAAGCTTATTGGGTAGCAGGAGGGTTTGTAATGAGAAAGTAGCTGGTGAGAATTCAGCTGCATAACAGTAAAAAAGTGAGATGGCTTGTTAAAGTAGTTTACCTTTTCCTTCTTATATGTTCAGCATTTTTCTAGGTGGTCATTGTATTGTTGATTAATGTCAATTATTTCAGACCATGCTGATAACAAGGAGGTGTTCAGTGGATTATCCATAGAATAAAGGAAGCAAGTATATTAAGGCATGTATCTTTAATGAACATGATAGGTAAAATTACCACTAGTGGTAAACAGCATAGGCAGATAAATAAGGAAGCTCAGAGTCCTGACTGGCTGCTGATCATCACAAATGGCAGTGCTATTGCCTTTTCACAATCTGTAAACTTGTTCACGTGGTCGCTGATTCTTATCTGAAAAAAAAAAATAGTCCTTCGGGTGGATACAGTACAAATGAGACATTATTGATAGATACATTGTCCCTTTACTTGTATGACAGTATTACAGTGGTTGACTCATTGTGTAGCAGTGTCAAATGGCAGCATTCACATGAGCTGCCCTGACAAACCTCTCCTTATCTATGACCCGACTACACACACATGCACAGACAGCAAAAGCCCAGCATTGTCAGTGGATGATGAAAGTGTGTATTTGAACGACGAGCGCCGTCAAAGCCAGTGGAGGACAGAGATAATATTCTCTCATTTCCTCCTTGCCTGTTGAGACACATTACCGAGGAGAGGAGAATGGTTTGCTTAATCACTACGTATGAGAGAAGAAAGGAGGGGAGATGAAATGGAAAGAGGAGGAATGACAGTGGAGAGGTAGAGGTGAGATAAGGTGCTCCATGAATGGCCAACACATTTTTAGGCCATTTCATAACCAGAGGCACAATTGTGAAATGGGCTGAAGTAAGAGGAATGAGTTATCAGTAAGTGCTGTTACTGCTGGCGTCAGTCATGGCCACTTCAACCTGCTTCTCTCATCCTTCATAAATATACCTACCTGCACAGCATACGGACTCATCAGAAGAGCATAGTACAAACTGGCGGGCCTAAGAGATAAAGTAAAAGGAAAATGTGTCCCAAACTGGCCTGGGAAATGCAAAGAAGACTGTGATTGTATGGCTTTCCAAGCATGCCCCAAAGGGCTGTTTATGTTAATTTGAAAACACTTCTGAGTTTTAAAAAGCCAGAACACAGTGTTCCCTGTGTGTAATGACATGCAGAAATGTATGCAACAATCTATTTTAGTTACAGTTCTGTGTATGTTAAATGTTTAACTAAGTTTGATGTTAGTAAGCATGCACTAATGGTATAATAATGCTACTTAATAAGAATCATCCACTTATGAAAACATAAACCCATGTCCTCCAGAAATACTTCTGTTTACATGACTGGGGCACTGATATTGTTTAATTATACAGAAAAATCTGTTTTTTGGTTCTGAAAATAAAATCTCCAGAAATCTGGCCGTGTAGATTAGGATAGCACAAAGTGGAATATGGGAGAGAATGCAGTGATGTGGAGAGGAAATAAAAGTTTGAAATGTCCGGATAATCTGTGTGATCTACTGCTGCAACCCCAGGATGTTACAGTCTGTGTCCTTAACATTGATTTGTGTGGAATATCTGCTGGTTAGCCTGACATCACCAGACCAATCGCGAAAATGAGAATTAGTCTAGAACCTCCAAAATCAGTTTTGATTTCCAGGGGGCCTTGTCCATTGGTTATCAACATGTGATATGTTGCTGAGCTACCAGTGACAGGTCCAACCCCTTAGGCTTGTTGCGCTTATGCACTGTTTATTTCCCTATGACAAGTAATGCACCAAAATCTTTACATAATAATCATGCTTGAGTATGTTGGTGAAGATTCTCACTCATCTATGTCACAGTATTTCTAAATGCTATCTCACTACAAGGGTCCAGTTTTTTGAAGACCAGAGCCTCTCGGAATGAGAGGTGAAACATCTTCAAGAAACTCAAACAATACCAGCTGCCCATGATATAAAATCGAGAACATGAGCCAGTAATTTGTGAATGACATTTTTGGGCAGGAAGCAGTCCCTGTAAGGAGATAACACAGGGCTTTCCAGAATTTCCCCTGGGGACAAAAAAAAAAGAGACGTTCCTCCTCTTAAATCTAACTTCAATTTACTTGCCTAAACCCAACCTTTGTAACTTAAATTTAAGCATGAACTGTCATTAATGGAGCGTTGTGTGTGTATTTTCATAAAATATATTATGAACCCTTGTATGAGGATCCAAATCACAGGACTTTCTTGTAGGACTTTCCCCATGTGATGGGTGTTTGGAGCCATGTACATTTTGAGCGAACTTTGAGTCATTTTAAGGTAAGGCATCGCTATTCTTTTCCTAAACCCAACCACAGTAACTTTACTTGCCTGAAGATAACCACTGTAACTTTTTGTTAAGTGTATAACTTAAGTCAAGTGTGTCAATCAATTCAAGTCAAGTCAAGTCAATTTTATTTATGAAGCCCATTATCACAAATCATAGTTTCCCTCAGAGGCCTTTAGAGCAGATAACTGCATTTTTGGATGTGTTTTCAACACTGTATGCTATAACATGCCTCTATGTCCTATACTAAGTGGATTGCAGCTGTATTTTGGACATGTTAAATTTTGACATTTTTGCCTTACTATAGCCTTACCTTTTCTGTCATTTCTTCAACATGCTATTATATGTTTTTTTGTCCATTTTTGGATGTTTTTTCAATATTGTATACTATAGTACGCCTCTAGGTGCTATATTGAGTGTTTTTCTGCTGTTTTTGGGACATGTCAAATTTTGACATTTTTGCCATACTATAGCCTTGCTTTTTTAGTCTTTTTTTTTTTTTTAGATGCTATGTTATGGTGTTTTGGGCTGTTGTGATAATGTTTGTTATATTGGTATGACATGTCTCAGCATGCTATTTTATGCTGTTCTGAGGTCTTTTCAGCTATTTTTGGGACATGCAAAATTTTGACATTTTTTGCCATGCTATATAGCCTTGCTTTTTCAGTCATTTTTTTCCACATGCTAAATTAGGGTGTTTTTGATCAGATTTGCACTTTTAAATGCAATGACATGTCTCAGCAAGATAATTTATGCCATTTTGAGGTGTTTTCATCTGTTTTTCAGACATGTCAGATTTTGACTTTTTTGCCTTACTATAGCCTTGCTTTTTTGGTCATTTTTTCCACATGCTATATCATGGTGTTTTAGGCCATGTTTTCAGGGTTTAATGCTATGGCAGGTCTCAGCACACTATTTTGTGCTGTTTTGAAGGGTTTTCAGCTGTTTTAAGGACATGTCAAATTTTGACTTTTTGCCATACTAAAGCCTAGCTTATTTGGTGATTTTTGAGATGACAATGATGAAGTTTTTGATGTTTTGGCTTCAAATTTTGACATTTTTGCAAAATTATGGGGTTTTTGACCATATTTGCACATTTAAATGCAATGGCGTGTCTCAGCACGATATTTTATGACATTTTAAAGTGTTTTCAGCTGTTTTTGGGACATGTCAAATTTTGACTTTTTTGCCATACTATAGCCTTGCTTTTTGGTCATTTTCTTTGACATGCGAAATTATGGTGTTTTTGATCATTTTTGCACATTTAAATGCTATGGCTTGTCTCAGCACGCTATTTTATACTGTTTTGAAGTTTTTTCAGCTGTTTTTGAAACATGTCAAATTTTGAAATTTTTGCCATACTATAGCCTTGGTTTTTGGTCATTTTTTCCACATGCTAAATTCGGGTGTTTTTGACCATATTTGCACATTTAAATGCAATGGCGTGTCTCAGCACGATATTTTATGACATTTTAAAGTGTTTTCAGCTGTTTTTGAAACATGTCAAATTTTGACTTTTTTGCCATACTATAGCCTTGCTTGTTGGTCATTTTCTTTGACATGCGAAATGATGGTGTTTTTGATCATATTTGCACATTTAAATGCTATGGCTTGTCTCAGCATGCTATTTTACGCTGTTTTGAAGTGTTTTCAGCTGTTTTTGAGACATGTCAAATTTTGACATTTTTGCCATACTATAGCCTTGCTTTTTTAGTCATTTTTTCCACATGCTAAATTAAGGTGTTTTTGATCATATTTGCACCTTTCAATGCTATGGCTTGTCTCAGCACGCTATTTTATACTGTTTTGAAGTGTTTTCAGCTCTTTTTGGGACATGTGAAATTTTGACTTTTTTGCCATACTATAGCCTTGCTTTTTTAGTCATTTTTTCCACATGCTAAATTAAGGTGTTTTTGACCATATTTGCACATTTAAATGCAATGGCGTGTCTCAGCACGCTATTTTATACTGTTTTGAAGTGTTTTCAGCTGTTTTTGAGACATGTCAAATTTTGACATTTTTGCCATACTATAGCCTTGCTTTTTTTGTCATTTTTTCCACATGCCAAATTAGGGTGTTTTTGACCGAATTTGCACGTTTAAATGCTATGGCTTGTCTCAGCACGCTATTTTATACTGTTTTGAAGTGTTTTCAGCTGTTTTTGAAACATGTCAAATTTTGACTTTTTTGCCATACTATAGCCTTGCTTGTTGGTAATTTTCTTTGACATGCGAAATTATGGTGTTTTTGATCATATTTGCACATTTAAATGCTATGGCGTGTCTCAGCACGCTATTTTATACTGTTTTGAAGTGTTTTCAGCTCTTTTTGAGACATGTCAAATTTTGACATTTTTGCCATACTATAGCCTTGCTTTTTGGTCATTTTTTTCACATGCCAAATTAGGGTGTTTTTGACCATATTTGCACTTTTAAATGCAATGGCGTGTCTCAGCACGATATTTTATGACATTTTAAAGTGTTTTCATTTGTTTTTGGGACATGTCAAATTTTGACTTTTTTGCCATACTATAGCCTTGCTTTTTGGTCATTTTCTTTGACGTGCAAAATGATGGTGTTTTTGACCGAATTTGCACCTTTAAATGCTATGGCTTGTCTCAGCACGCTATTTTATACTGTTTTGAAGTGTTTTCAGCTGTTTTTGAGACATGTCAAATTTTGACCTTTTTGCCTTACTATAGCCTTGCTTTTGTAGTGATTTTTTCCACATGCGAAATTAGGGTGTTTTTGACCATATTTGCACGTTTAAATGCAATGGCGTGTCTCAGCACGCTATTTTATACTGTTTTGAAGTGTTTTCAGCTGTTTTTGAGACATGTCAAATTTTGACTTTTTTGCCATACTATAGCCTTGCTTTTTTAGTCATTTTTTCCACATGCCAAATTATGGTGTTTTTGACCGAATTTGCACGTTTAAATGCAATGGCTTGTCTCAGCACGCTATTTTATACTGTTTTGAAGTGTTTTCAGCTGTTTTTGAGACATGTCAAATTTTGACATTTTTGCCATACTATAGCCTTGCTTTTTGGTCATTTTCTTTGACATGCAACATGATGGTGGTTTTGATCATATTTGCACATTTAAATGCTATGGCGTGTGTCAGCACGCTATTTTATACTGTTTTGAAGTGTTTTCAGCTCTTTTTGAGACATGTCCAATTTTGACATTTTTGCCTTACTATAGCCTTGCTTTTTTAGTCATTTTTTCCACATGCTAAATTAAGGTGTTTTTGACCATATTTGCACATTTAAATGCAATGGCGTGTCTCAGCACGATATTTTATGACATTTTAAAGTGTTTTCATTTGTTTTTGGGACATGTCAAATTTTGACTTTTTTGCCATACTATAGCCTTGCTTTTTGGTCATTTTCTTTGACATGCAAAATGATGGTGTTTTTGACCGAATTTGCACCTTTAAATGCTATGGCTTGTCTCAGCACGCTATTTTACACTGTTTTGAAGTGTTTTCAGCTGTTTTTGAGACATGTCAAATTTTGAAATTTTTGCCATACTATAGCCTTGCTTTTTAGTCATTTTTTCCACATGCCAAATTAGGGTGTTTTTGACCAAATTTGCACATTTAAATGCAATGGCTTGTCTCAGCACGCTATTTTATACTGTTTTGAAGTGTTTTCAGCTGTTTTTGAAACATGTCAAATTTTGACTTTTTTGCCATACTATAGCCTTGCTTTTTGGTCATTTTCTTTGACATGCAAAATGATGGTGGTTTTGACCATATTTGCACATTTAAATGCTATGGCGTGTGTCAGCACGCTATTTTATACTGTTTTGAAGTGTTTTCAGCTATTTTTGAGACATGTCAAATTTTGAAATTTTTGCCATACTATAGCCTTGCTTTTTTAGTCATTTTTTCCACATGCTAAATTAAGGTGTTTTTGACCATATTTGCACATTTAAATGCAATGGCGTGTCTCAGCACGATATTTTATGACATTTTAAAGTGTTTTCAGCTGTTTTTGGGACATGTCAAATTTTGACTTTTTTGCCATACTATAGCCTTGCTTTTTTAGTCATTTTTTCCACATGCCAAATTAGGGTGTTTTTGACCGAATTTGCACCTTTAAATGCTATGGCTTGTCTCAGCACGCTATTTTATACTGTTTTGAAGTGTTTTCAGCTGTTTTTGAAACATGTCAAATTTTGACCTTTTTGCCATACTATAGCCTTGCTTTTGTAGTCATTTTTTCCACATGCGAAATTATGGTGTTTTTGCACATATTTGCACTTTTAAATGCAATGGCTTGTCTCAGCACACTATTTTATACTGTGTTGAAGTGTTTTCAGCTGTTTTTGAGACATGTCAAATTTTGAAATTTTTGCCATACTATAGCCTTGCTTTTGTAGTGATTTTTTCCACATGCGAAATTAGGGTGTTTTTGACCATATTTGCACGTTTAAATGCAATGGCGTGTCTCAGCACGCTATTTTATACTGTTTTGAAGTTTTTTCAGATGTTTTTGAAACATGTCAAATTTTGACTTTTTTGCTGTACTATAGCCTTGCTTTTTGGTCATTTTCTTTGACATGCAAAATGATGGTGTTTTTGATCATATTTGCACATTTAAATGCAATGGCGTGTCTCAGCACGCTATTTTATACTGTTTTGAAGTGTTTTCAGCTGTTTTTGAGACATGTCAAATTTTGACTTTTTTGCCATACTATAGCCTTGCTTTTTGGTCATTTTCTTTGACATGCAAAATGATGGTGTTTTTGACCGAATTTGCACTTTTAAATGCAATGGCGTGTCTCAGCACGATATTTTATGACATTTTAAAGTGTTTTCATTTGTTTTTGGGACATGTCAGATTTTGACTTTTTTGCCATACTATAGCTTTGCTTTTTTAGTCATTTTTTCCACATGCCAAATTAGGGTGTTTTTGACCATATTTGCACATTTAAATGCAATGGCTTGTCTCAGCACGCTATTTTATACTGTTTTGAAGTGTTTTCAGCTGTTTTTGAGACATGTCAAATTTTGACTTTTTTGCCATACTATAGCCTTGCTTTTGTAGTCATTTTTTCCACATGCGAAATTATGGTGTTTTTGACCATATTTGCACTTTTAAATGCAATGGCTTGTCTCAGCACGCTATTTTATACTGTTTTGAAGTGTTTTCAGCTGTTTTTGAAACATGTCAAATTTTGACTTTTTTGCCATACTATAGCCTTGCTTTTTGGTCATTTTCTTTGACATGCAACATGATGGTGGTTTTGATCATATTTGCACATTTAAATGCTATGGCGTGTGTCAGCACGCTATTTTATACTGTTTTGAAGTGTTTTCATCTCTTTTTGGGACATGTCAAATTTTGACTTTTTTGCTGTACTATAGCCTTGCTTTTTGGTCATTTTCTTTGACATGCAAAATGATGGTGGTTTTGATCATATTTGCACATTTAAATGCTATGGCGTGTGTCAGCACGCTATTTTATACTGTTTTGAAGTGTTTTCAGCTCTTTTTGAGACATGTCCAATTTTGACTTTTTTGCCATACTATAGCCTTGCTTTTGTAGTCATTTTTTCCACATGCCAAATTAGGGTGTTTTTGACCATATTTGCACTTTTAAATGCAATGGCGTGTCTCAGCACGATATTTTATGACATTTTAAAGTGTTTTCATTTGTTTTTGGGACATGTCAAATTTTGACTTTTTTGCCATACTATAGCCTTGCTTTTTAGTCAATTTCTTTGACATGCCAAATTAGGGTGTTTTTGACCGAATTTGCACGTTTAAATGCAATGGCTTGTCTCAGCACGCTATTTTATACTGTTTTGAAGTGTTTTCAGCTGTTTTTGAAACATGTCAAATTTTGACCTTTTTGCCTTACTATAGCCTTGCTTTTGTAGTCATTTTTTCCACATGCGAAATTAGGGTGTTTTTGACCATATTTGCACTTTTAAATGCAATGGCTTGTCTCAGCACGCTATTTTATACTGTTTTGAAGTGTTTTCAGCTGTTTTTGAGACATGTCAAATTTTGAAATTTTTGCCATACTATAGCCTTGCTTTTTTAGTCATTTTTTCCACATGCCAAATTAGGGTGTTTTTGACCGAATTTGCACATTTAAATGCAATGGCTTGTCTCAGCACGCTATTTTATACTGTTTTGAAGTTTTTTCAGCTGTTTTTGAAACATGTCAAATTTTGACTTTTTTGCCATACTATAGCCTTGCTTTTTGGTCATTTTCTTTGACATGCAAAATGATGGTGTTTTTGATCATATTTGCACATTTAAATGCTATGGCGTGTGTCAGCACGCTATTTTATACTGTTTTGAAGTGTTTTCAGCTATTTTTGAGACATGTCAAATTTTGAAATTTTTGCCATACTATAGCCTTGCTTTTTTAGTCATTTTTTCCACATGCTAAATTAAGGTGTTTTTGACCATATTTGCACATTTAAATGCAATGGCGTGTCTCAGCACGATATTTTATGACATTTTAAAGTGTTTTCAGCTGTTTTTGGGACATGTGAAATTTTGACTTTTTTGCCATACTATAGCCTTGCTTTTTTAGTCATTTTTTCCACATGCCAAATTAGGGTGTTTTTGACCATATTTGCACATTTAAATGCAATGGCTTGTCTCAGCACGCTATTTTATACTGTTTTGAGGTGTTTTCAGCTGTTTTTGAGACATGTGAAATTTTGACTTTTTTGCCATACTATAGCCTTGCTTTTTTAGTCATTTTTTCCACATGCTAAATTAAGGTGTTTTTGACCATATTTGCACATTTAAATGCAATGGCGTGTCTCAGCACGCTATTTTATACTGTTTTGAAGTGTTTTCAGCTGTTTTTGAGACATGTCAAATTTTGACATTTTTGCCATACTATAGCCTTGCTTTTTTAGTCATTTTTTCCACATGCCAAATTAGGGTGTTTTTGACCATATTTGCACATTTAAATGCAATGGCTTGTCTCAGCACGCTATTTTATACTGTTTTGAAGTGTTTTCAGCTGTTTTTGAAACATGTCAAATTTTGACTTTTTTGCCATACTATAGCCTTGCTTTTTGGTCATTTTCTTTGACATGCAACATGATGGTGGTTTTGATCATATTTGCACATTTAAATGCTATGGCGTGTGTCAGCACGCTATTTTATACTGTTTTGAAGTGTTTTCAGCTCTTTTTGGGACATGTCAAATTTTGACTTTTTTGCTGTACTATAGCCTTGCTTTTTGGTCATTTTCTTTGACATGCAAAATGATGGTGGTTTTGATCATATTTGCACATTTAAATGCTATGGCTTGTCTCAGCACGCTATTTTATACTGTTTTGAAGTGTTTTCAGCTGTTTTTGAGACATGTCAAATTTTGAAATTTTTGCCATACTATAGCCTTGCTTTTTTAGTCATTTTTTCCACATGCCAAATTAGGGTGTTTTTGACCGAATTTGCACTTTTAAATGCAATGGCTTGTCTCAGCACGCTATTTTATACTGTTTTGAAGTGTTTTCAGCTGTTTTTGAAACATGTCAAATTTTGACTTTTTTGCCATACTATAGCCTTGCTTTTTGGTCATTTTCTTTGACATGCAAAATGATGGTGGTTTTGATCATATTTGCACATTTAAATGCTATGGCGTGTGTCAGCACGCTATTTTATACTGTTTTGAAGTGTTTTCAGCTCTTTTTGAGACATGTGAAATTTTGACTTTTTTGCCTTACTATAGCCTTGCTTTTTTAGTCATTTTTTCCACATGCTAAATTAAGGTGTTTTTGACCATATTTGCACATTTAAATGCAATGGCGTGTCTCAGCACGATATTTTATGACATTTTAAAGTGTTTTCAGCTGTTTTTGAGACATGTCAAATTTTGACTTTTTTGCCATACTATAGCCTTGCTTTTGTAGTCATTTTTTCCACATGCCAAATTATGGTGTTTTTGACCATATTTGCACTTTTAAATGCAATGGCTTGTCTCAGCACGCTATTTTATACTGTTTTGAAGTGTTTTCAGCTGTTTTTGAGACATGTGAAATTTTGACTTTTTTGCCATACTATAGCCTTGCTTTTTTAGTCATTTTTTCCACATGCCAAATTAGGGTGTTTTTGACCATATTTGCACATTTAAATGCAATGGCTTGTCTCAGCACGCTATTTTATACTGTTTTGAAGTGTTTTCAGCTGTTTTTGAGACATGTCAAATTTTGACTTTTTTGCCATACTATAGCCTTGCTTTTTTAGTCATTTTTTCCACATGCCAAATTAGGGTGTTTTTGACCGAATTTGCACTTTTAAATGCAATGGCTTGTCTCAGCACGCTATTTTATACTGTTTTGAAGTGTTTTCAGCTGTTTTTGAAACATGTCAAATTTTGACTTTTTTGCCATACTATAGCCTTGCTTTTTGGTCATTTTCTTTGACATGCAAAATGATGGTGTTTTTGATCATATTTGCACATTTAAATGCTATGGCGTGTCTCACCACGCTATTTTATACTGTTTTGAAGTGTTTTCAGCTGTTTTTGAGACATGTCAAATTTTGACTTTTTTGCCATATTATAGCCTTGCTTTTTGGTCATTTTCTTTGACATGCAAAATGATGGTGGTTTTGATCATATTTGCACATTTAAATGCTATGGCGTGTGTCAGCACGCTATTTTATACTGTTTTGAAGTGTTTTCAGCTCTTTTTGAGACATGTCCAATTTTGACATTTTTGCCTTACTATAGCCTTGCTTTTGTAGTCATTTTTTCCACATGCCAAATTAGGGTGTTTTTGACCATATTTGCACTTTTAAATGCAATGGCGTGTCTCAGCACGATATTTTATGACATTTTAAAGTGTTTTCAGCTGTTTTTGGGACATGTCAAATTTTGACATTTTTGCCTTACTATAGCCTTGCTTTTTGGTCATTTTCTTTGACATGCAAAATGATGGTGTTTTTGACCGAATTTGCACCTTTAAATGCTATGGCTTGTCTCAGCACGCTATTTTATACTGTTTTGAAGTGTTTTCAGCTGTTTTTGAAACATGTCAAATTTTGACCTTTTTGCCATACTATAGCCTTGCTTTTTAGTCATTTTTTTTCCACATGCGAAATTAGGGTGTTTTTGACCATATTTGCACTTTTAAATGCAATGGCTTGTCTCAGCACGCTATTTTATACTGTTTTGAAGTGTTTTCAGCTGTTTTTGAGACATGTCAAATTTTGAAATTTTTGCCATACTATAGCCTTGCTTTTTTAGTCATTTTTTCCACATGCCAAATTAGGGTGTTTTTGACCGAATTTGCACATTTAAATGCAATGGCTTGTCTCAGCACGCTATTTTATACTGTTTTGAAGTTTTTTCAGCTGTTTTTGAAACATGTCAAATTTTGACTTTTTTGCCATACTATAGCCTTGCTTTTTGGTCATTTTCTTTGACATGCAAAATGATGGTGGTTTTGACCATATTTGCACATTTAAATGCTATGGCGTGTGTCAGCACGCTATTTTATACTGTTTTGAAGTGTTTTCAGCTCTTTTTGGGACATGTGAAATTTTGAAATTTTTGCCATACTATAGCCTTGCTTTTTTAGTCATTTTTTCCACATGCTAAATTAAGGTGTTTTTGACCATATTTGCACATTTAAATGCAATGGCGTGTCTCAGCACGATATTTTATGACATTTTAAAGTGTTTTCAGCTGTTTTTGGGACATGTGAAATTTTGACTTTTTTGCCATACTATAGCCTTGCTTTTTTAGTCATTTTTTCCACATGCCAAATTAGGGTGTTTTTGACCGAATTTGCACCTTTAAATGCTATGGCTTGTCTCAGCACGCTATTTTATACTGTTTTGAAGTGTTTTCAGCTGTTTTTGAAACATGTCAAATTTTGACCTTTTTGCCATACTATAGCCTTGCTTTTGTAGTCATTTTTTCCACATGCGAAATTATGGTGTTTTTGCACATATTTGCACTTTTAAATGCAATGGCTTGTCTCAGCACACTATTTTATACTGTTTTGAAGTGTTTTCAGCTGTTTTTGAGACATGTCAAATTTTGACTTTTGCCATACTATAGCCTTGCTTTTTAGTCATTTTTTCCACATGCGAAATTATGGTGTTTTTGACCATATTTGCACTTTTAAATGCAATGGCTTGTCTCAGCACGCTATTTTATACTGTTTTGAAGTGTTTTCAGCTGTTTTTGAAACATGTCAAATTTTGACTTTTTTGCCATACTATAGCCTTGCTTTTTGGTCATTTTCTTTGACATGCAAAATGATGGTGTTTTTGATCATATTTGCACATTTAAATGCAATGGCGTGTCTCAGCACGCTATTTTATACTGTTTTGAAGTGTTTTCAGCTGTTTTTGAGACATGTCAAATTTTGACTTTTTTGCCATACTATAGCCTTGCTTTTTGGTCATTTTCTTTGACATGCAAAATGATGGTGTTTTTGACCGAATTTGCACCTTTAAATGCTATGGCTTGTCTCAGCACGCTATTTTATACTGTTTTGAAGTGTTTTCAGCTATTTTTGAGACATGTCAAATTTTGAAATTTTTGCCATACTATAGCCTTGCTTTTTTAGTCATTTTTTCCACATGCTAAATTAAGGTGTTTTTTACCATATTTGCACATTTAAATGCAATGGCGTGTCTCAGCACGCTATTTTATACTGTTTTGAAGTGTTTTCAGCTGTTTTTGAAACATGTCAAATTTTGACCTTTTTGCCATACTATAGCCTTGCTTTTGTAGTCATTTCTTCCACATGCGAAATTATGGTGTTTTTGACCATATTTGCACTTTTAAATGCAATGGCTTGTCTCAGCACGCTATTTTATACTGTTTTGAAGTGTTTTCAGCTGTTTTTGAGACATGTCAAATTTTGAGTTTTTTGCCATACTATAGCCTTGCTTTTTTTGTCATTTTTTCCACATGCCAAATTAGGGTGTTTTTGACCGAATTTGCACCTTTAAATGCTATGGCTTGTCTCAGCACGCTATTTTATACTGTTTTGAAGTGTTTTCAGCTGTTTTTGAGACATGTCAAATTTTGACTTTTTTGCCATACTATAGCCTTGCTTTTTTAGTCATTTTTTCCACATGCTAAATTAAGGTGTTTTTGACCATATTTGCACATTTAAATGCAATGGCGTGTCTCAGCACGATATTTTAAGACATTTTAAAGTGTTTTCAGCTGTTTTTGAGACATGTCAAATTTTGACATTTTTGCCATACTATAGCCTTGCTTTTTGGTCATTTTCTTTGACATGCAACATGATGGTGTTTTTGACCGAATTTGCACTTTTAAATGCAATGGCTTGTCTCAGCACGCTATTTTATACTGTTTTGAAGTGTTTTCAGCTGTTTTTGAAACATGTCAAATTTTGACTTTTTTGCCATACTATAGCCTTGCTTTTTGGTCATTTTCTTTGACATGCAAAATGATGGTGTTTTTGACCGAATTTGCACTTTTAAATGCAATGGCTTGTCTCAGCACGCTATTTTATACTGTTTTGAAGTGTTTTCAGCTGTTTTTGAGACATGTCAAATTTTGACATTTTTGCCATACTATAGCCTTGCTTTTGTAGTCATTTTTTCCACATGCCAAATTAGGGTGTTTTTGACCGAATTTGCACTTTTAAATGCAATGGCTTGTCTCAGCACGCTATTTTATACTGTTTTGAAGTTTTTTCAGATGTTTTTGAAACATGTCAAATTTTGACTTTTTTGCTGTACTATAGCCTTGCTTTTTGGTCATTTTCTTTGACATGCAAAATGATGGTGTTTTTGATCATATTTGCACATTTAAATGCTATGGCGTGTGTCAGCACGCTATTTTATACTGTTTTGAAGTGTTTTCAGCTCTTTTTGGGACATGTGAAATTTTGAAATTTTTGCCATACTATAGCCTTGCTTTTTTAGTCATTTTTTCCACATGCTAAATTAAGGTGTTTTTGACCATATTTGCACATTTAAATGCAATGGCGTGTCTCAGCACGATATTTTATGACATTTTAAAGTGTTTTCAGCTCTTTTTGGGACATGTGAAATTTTGACATTTTTGCCTTACTATAGCCTTGCTTTTGTAGTCATTTTTTCCACATGCTAAATTAAGGTGTTTTTGACCATATTTGCACATTTAAATGCAATGGCGTGTCTCAGCACGATTTTTTAAGACATTTTGAAGTGTTTTCAGCTGTTTTTGAGACATGTCAAATTTTGACTTTTTTGCCATACTATAGCCTTGCTTTTTTAGTCATTTTTTCCACATGCTAAATTAAGGTGTTTTTGACCATATTTGCACATTTAAATGCAATGGCTTGTCTCAGCACGCTATTTTACACTGTTTTGAAGTGTTTTCAGCTCTTTTTGAGACATGTCAAATTTTGACTTTTTTACCTTACTATAGCCTTGCTTTTGTAGTCATTTTTTCCACATGCCAAATTATGGTGTTTTTGACCATATTTGCACTTTTAAATGCAATGGCTTGTCTCAGCACGCTATTTTACACTGTTTTGAAGTGTTTACAGCTCTTTTTGAAACATGTGAAATTTTGACTTTTTTGCCATACTATAGCCTTGCTTTTTGGTCATTTTCTTTGACATGCAAAATGATGGTGGTTTTGACCATATTTGCACTTTTAAATGCAATGGCTTGTCTCAGCACGCTATTTTACACTGTTTTGAAGTGTTTTCAGCTGTTTTTGAAACATGTCAAATTTTGACTTTTTTGCCATACTATAGCCTTGCTTTTTGGTCATTTTCTTTGACATGCAAAATTAGGGTGTTTTTGACCATATTTGCACATTTAAATGCTATGGCGTGTGTCAGCACGCTATTTTATACTGTTTTGAAGTGTTTTCAGCTGTTTTTGGGACATGTGAAATTTTGAAATTTTTGCCATACTATAGCCTTGCTTTTTTAGTCATTTTTTCCACATGCTAAATTAAGGTGTTTTTGACCATATTTGCACATTTAAATGCAATGGCGTGTCTCAGCACGATATTTTATGACATTTTAAAGTGTTTTCAGCTGTTTTTGGGACATGTGAAATTTTGACTTTTTTGCCATACTATAGCCTTGCTTTTTTAGTCATTTTTTCCACATGCCAAATTAGGGTGTTTTTGACCGAATTTGCACCTTTAAATGCTATGGCTTGTCTCAGCACGCTATTTTATACTGTTTTGAAGTGTTTTCAGCTGTTTTTAAAATATGTCAAATTTTGACCTTTTTGCCATACTATAGCCTTGCTTTTTTAGTCATTTTTTCCACATGCTAAATTAAGGTGTTTTTTACCATATTTGCACATTTAAATGCAATGGCGTGTCTCAGCACGCTATTTTATACTGTTTTGAAGTGTTTTCAGCTGTTTTTGAGACATGTCAAATTTTGACTTTTTTGCCATACTATAGCCTTGCTTTTTTTGTCATTTTTTCCACATGCTAAATTAAGGTGTTTTTGACCATATTTGCACCTTTAAATGCAATGGCGTGTCTCAGCACGATATTTTATGACATTTTAAAGTGTTTTCAGCTGTTTTTGGGACATGTCAAATTTTGACATTTTTGCCTTACTATAGCCTTGCTTTTTTAGTCATTTTTTCCACATGCCAAATTAGGGTGTTTTTGACCGAATTTGCACGTTTAAATGCAATGGCTTGTCTCAGCACGCTATTTTATACTGTTTTGAAGTGTTTTCAGCTGTTTTTGAAACATGTCAAATTTTGACTTTTTTGCCATACTATAGCCTTGCTTTTTGGTCATTTTCTTTGACATGCAACATGATGGTGGTTTTGATCATATTTGCACATTTAAATGCTATGGCGTGTGTCAGCACGCTATTTTATACTGTTTTGAAGTGTTTTCAGCTCTTTCTGGGACATGTGAAATTTTGACTTTTTTGCCTTACTATAGCCTTGCTTTTTTAGTCATTTTTTCCACATGCTAAATTAAGGTGTTTTTGACCATATTTGCACATTTAAATGCAATGGCGTGTCTCAGCACGGTACTTTAAGACATTTTAAAGTGTTTTCAGCTGTTTTTGAGACATGTCAAATTTTGACATTTTTGCCTTACTATAGCCTTGCTTTTGTAGTCATTTTTTCCACATGCCAAATTATGGTGTTTTTGACCATATTTGCACTTTTAAATGCAATGGCTTGTCTCAGCACGCTATTTTATACTGTTTTGAAGTGTTTTCAGCTGTTTTTGAGACATGTCAAATTTTGCCATTTTTGCCATACTATAGCCTTGCTTTTGTAGTCATTTTTTCCACATGCCAAATTAGGGTGTTTTTGACCGAATTTGCACGTTTAAATGCAATGGCTTGTCTCAGCACGCTATTTTATACTGTTTTGAAGTGTTTTCAGCTGTTTTTGAAACATGTCAAATTTTGACTTTTTTGCCTTACTATAGCCTTGCTTTTTGGTCATTTTCTTTGACATGCAAAATGATGGTGGTTTTGATCATATTTGCACATTTAAATGCTATGGCGTGTGTCAGCACGCTATTTTATACTGTTTTGAAGTGTTTTCAGCTCTTTTTGAGACATGTCCAATTTTGACATTTTTGCCATACTATAGCCTTGCTTTTGTAGTCATTTTTTCCACATGCCAAATTAGGGTGTTTTTGACCATATTTGCACTTTTAAATGCAATGGCGTGTCTCAGCACGATATTTTAAGACATTTTAAAGTGTTTTCAGCTGTTTTTGAGACATGTCAAATTTTGACTTTTTTGCCATACTATAGCCTTGCTTTTTGGTCATTTTCTTTGACATGCAAAATGATGGTGTTTTTGACCGAATTTGCACCTTTAAATGCTATGGCTTGTCTCAGCACGCTATTTTATACTGTTTTGAAGTGTTTTCAGCTGTTTTTGAAACATGTCAAATTTTGACCTTTTTGCCTTACTATAGCCTTGCTTTTGTAGTGATTTTTTCCACATGCGAAATTAGGGTGTTTTTGACCATATTTGCACTTTTAAATGCAATGGCTTGTCTCAGCACGCTATTTTATACTGTTTTGAAGTGTTTTCAGCTGTTTTTGAGACATGTCAAATTTTGAAATTTTTGCCATACTATAGCCTTGCTTTTTTAGTCATTTTTTCCACATGCCAAATTAGGGTGTTTTTGACCATATTTGCACTTTTAAATGCAATGGCTTGTCTCAGCACGCTATTTTATACTGTTTTGAAGTTTTTTCAGCTGTTTTTGAAACATGTCAAATTTTGACATTTTTGCCATACTATAGCCTTGCTTTTTTAGTCATTTTTTCCACATGCCAAATTAGGGTGTTTTTGACCATATTTGCACTTTTAAATGCAATGGCTTGTCTCAGCACGCTATTTTATACTGTTTTGAAGTTTTTTCAGCTGTTTTTGAGACATGTCAAATTTTGACTTTTTTGCCATACTATAGCCTTGCTTTTTTGTTCTTTTCTTTGACATGCGAAATTATGGTGTTTTTGACCATATTTGCACTTTTAAATGCAATGGCTTGTCTCAGCACGCTATTTTATACTGTTTTGAAGTGTTTTCAGCTGTTTTTGAAACATGTCAAATTTTGACCTTTTTGCCTTACTATAGCCTTGCTTTTTTAGTCATTTTTTCCACATGCGAAATTATGGTGTTTTTGACCATATTTGCACTTTTAAATGCAATGGCTTGTCTCAGCACGCTATTTTATACTGTTTTGAAGTGTTTTCAGCTGTTTTTGAGACATGTCAAATTTTGACTTTTTTGCCATACTATAGCCTTGCTTTTTTTGTCATTTTTTCCACATGCCAAATTATGGTGTTTTTGACCATATTTGCACATTTAAATGCAATGGCTTGTCTCAGCACGCTATTTTATACTGTTTTGAAGTGTTTTCAGCTGTTTTTGAAACATGTCAAATTTTGACTTTTTTGCCATACTATAGCCTTGCTTTTTGGTCATTTTCTTTGACATGCAAAATGATGGTGGTTTTGACCATATTTGCACATTTAAATGCTATGGCGTGTGTCAGCACGCTATTTTATACTGTTTTGAAGTGTTTTCAGCTCTTTTTGGGACATGTGAAATTTTGACTTTTTTGCCTTACTATAGCCTTGGTTTTTAGTCATTTTTTCCACATGCTAAATTAAGGTGTTTTTGACCATATTTGCACATTTAAATGCAATGGCGTGTCTCAGCACGATATTTTATGACATTTTAAAGTGTTTTCAGCTGTTTTTGAGACATGTCAAATTTTGACGTTTTTGCCTTACTATAGCCTTGCTTTTGTAGTCATTATTTCCACATGCCAAATTATGGTGTTTTTGACCGAATTTGCACCTTTAAATGCTATCTTGTCTCAGCACGCTATTTTATACTGTTTTGAAGTGTTTTCAGCTGTTTTTGAAACATGTCAAATTTTGACTTTTTGCCTTTCTATAGCCTTGCTTTTTTAGTCATTTTTTCCACATGCCAAATTATGGTGTTTTTGACCGAATTTGCACGTTTAAATGCAATGGCTTGTCTCAGCACGCTATTTTACACTGTTTTGAAGTGTTTTCAGCTCTTTTTGAGACATGTCAAATTTTGACTTTTTTGCCATACTATAGCCTTGCTTTTGTAGTCATTTCTTCCACATGCGAAATTATGGTGTTTTTGACCATATTTGCACTTTTAAATGCAATGGCTTGTCTCAGCACGCTATTTTATACTGTTTTGAAGTTTTTTCAGCTGTTTTTGAAACATGTCAAATTTTGACTTTTTTGCCATACTATAGCCTTGCTTTTTGGTCATTTTCTTTGACATGCAAAATGATGGTGTTTTTGATCATATTTGCACATTTAAATGCTATGGCGTGTCTCACCACGCTATTTTATACTGTTTTGAAGTGTTTTCAGCTGTTTTTGAGACATGTCAAATTTTGACTTTTTTGCCATATTATAGCCTTGCTTTTTGGTCATTTTCTTTGACATGCAAAATGATGGTGTTTTTGACCGAATTTGCACCTTTAAATGCTATGGCTTGTCTCAGCACGCTATTTTATACTGTTTTGAAGTGTTTTCAGCTCTTTTTGAGACATGTCAAATTTTGACTTTTTGCCATACTATAGCCTTGCTTTTTTAGTCATTTTTTCCACATGCTAAATTAAGGTGTTTTTTACCATATTTGCACATTTAAATGCAATGGCGTGTCTCAGCACGCTATTTTATACTGTTTTGAAGTGTTTTCAGCTGTTTTTGAGACATGTCAAATTTTGACTTTTTTGCCATACTATAGCCTTGCTTTTTTTGTCATTTTTTCCACATGCTAAATTAAGGTGTTTTTGACCATATTTGCACCTTTAAATGCAATGGCGTGTCTCAGCACGATATTTTATGACATTTTAAAGTGTTTTCAGCTGTTTTTGGGACATGTCAAATTTTGACATTTTTGCCTTACTATAGCCTTGCTTTTTTAGTCATTTTTTCCACATGCCAAATTAGGGTGTTTTTGACTGAATTTGCACCTTTAAATGCAATGGCTTGTCTCAGCACGCTATTTTATACTGTTTTGAAGTGTTTTCAGCTGTTTTTGAAACATGTCAAATTTTGACTTTTTTGCCATACTATAGCCTTGCTTTTTTAGTCATTTTTTCCACATGCTAAATTAAGGTGTTTTTGACCATATTTGCACATTTAAATGCAATGGCGTGTCTCAGCACGATATTTTAAGACATTTTAAAGTGTTTTCAGCTGTTTTTGAGACATGTCAAATTTTGACTTTTTTGCCTTACTATAGCCTTGCTTTTTTAGTCATTTTTTCCACATGCTAAATTAAGGTGTTTTTGACCATATTTGCACATTTAAATGCAATGGCTTGTCTCAGCACGCTATTTTATACTGTTTTGAAGTGTTTTCAGCTGTTTTTGAAACATGTCAAATTTTGACCTTTTTGCCTTACTATAGCCTTGCTTTTGTAGTCATTTTTTCCACATGCCAAATTAGGGTGTTTTTGACCGAATTTGCACGTTTAAATGCAATGGCTTGTCTCAGCACGCTATTTTATACTGTTTTGAAGTGTTTTCAGCTGTTTTTGAAACATGTCAAATTTTGACTTTTTTGCCATACTATAGCCTTGCTTTTTGGTCATTTTCTTTGACATGCAAAATGATGGTGTTTTTGATCATATTTGCACATTTAAATGCTATGGCGTGTGTCAGCACGCTATTTTATACTGTTTTGAAGTGTTTTCAGCTCTTTTTGAGACATGTGAAATTTTGACTTTTTTGCCTTACTATAGCCTTGCTTTTGTAGTCATTTTTTCCACATGCGAAATTATGGTGTTTTTGACCGAATTTGCACGTTTAAATGCAATGGCTTGTCTCAGCACGCTATTTTAAGACATTTTAAAGTGTTTTCAGCTGTTTTTGAGACATGTCAAATTTTGACTTTTTTGCCATACTATAGCCTTGCTTTTGTAGTCATTTCTTCCACATGCGAAATTATGGTGTTTTTGACCATATTTGCACATTTAAATGCTATGGCGTGTCTCAGCACGCTATTTTATACTGTTTTGAAGTGTTTTCAGCTGTTTTTGAGACATGTCAAATTTTGACTTTTTTGCCATACTATAGCCTTGCTTTTTTAGTCATTTTTTCCACATGCCAAATTATGGTGTTTTTGACCGAATTTGCACGTTTAAATGCAATGGCTTGTCTCAGCACGCTATTTTATACTGTTTTGAAGTGTTTTCAGCTGTTTTTGAAACATGTCAAATTTTGACTTTTTTGCCATACTATAGCCTTGCTTTTTGGTCATTTTCTTTGACATGCAAAATGATGGTGGTTTTGATCATATTTGCACATTTAAATGCTATGGCGTGTGTCAGCACGCTATTTTATACTGTTTTGAAGTGTTTTCAGCTCTTTCTGGGACATGTGAAATTTTGACTTTTTTGCCTTACTATAGCCTTGCTTTTTTAGTCATTTTTTCCACATGCTAAATTAAGGTGTTTTTGACCATATTTGCACATTTAAATGCAATGGCGTGTCTCAGCACGCTATTTTATACATTTTAAAGTGTTTTCAGCTGTTTTTGAGACATGTCAAATTTTGACTTTTTTGCCATACTATAGCCTTGCTTTTTGGTCATTTTCTTTGACATGCAAAATGATGGTGTTTTTGATCATATTTGCACATTTAAATGCTATGGCGTGTCTCACCACGCTATTTTATACTGTTTTGAAGTGTTTTCAGCTGTTTTTGAAACTTGTCAAATTTTGACTTTTTTGCCTTACTATAGCCTTGCTTTTTTAGTCATTTTTTCCACATGCTAAATTAAGGTGTTTTTGACCATATTTGCACATTTAAATGCAATGGCTTGTCTCAGCACGATATTTTAAGACATTTTAAAGTGTTTTCAGCTGTTTTTGAGACATGTCAAATTTTGACTTTTTTGCCATACTATAGCCTTGCTTTTGTAGTCATTTTTTCCACATGCGAAATTATGGTGTTTTTGACCATATTTGCACTTTTAAATGCAATGGCTTGTCTCAGCACGCTATTTTATACTGTTTTGAAGTGTTTTCAGCTGTTTTTGAAACATGTCAAATTTTGACTTTTTTGCCATACTATAGCCTTGCTTTTTTAGTCATTTTTTCCACATGCGAAATTATGGTGTTTTTGACCATATTTGCACTTTTAAATGCAATGGCTTGTCTCAGCACGCTATTTTATACTGTTTTGAAGTGTTTTCAGCTGTTTTTGAAACATGTCAAATTTTGACTTTTTTGCCATACTATAGCCTTGCTTTTTTAGTCATTTTTTCCACATGCTAAATTAAGGTGTTTTTGACCATATTTGCACATTTAAATGCAATGGCTTGTCTCAGCACGCTATTTTATACTGTTTTGAAGTGTTTTCAGCTGTTTTTGAGACATGTCAAATTTTGACTTTTTTGCCATACTATAGCCTTGCTTTTGTAGTCATTTTTTCCACATGCCAAATTATGGTGTTTTTGACCATATTTGCACATTTAAATGCAATGGCTTGTCTCAGCACGCTATTTTATACTGTTTTGAAGTGTTTTCAGCTGTTTTTGAAACATGTCAAATTTTGACTTTTTTGCCATACTATAGCCTTGCTTTTTGGTCATTTTCTTTGACATGCAAAATGATGGTGTTTTTGACCGAATTTGCACCTTTAAATGCTATGGCTTGTCTCAGCACGCTATTTTATACTGTTTTGAAGTGTTTTCAGCTGTTTTTGAAACATGTGAAATTTTGACTTTTTTGCCTTACTATAGCCTTGCTTTTTGGTCATTTTCTTTGACATGCAAAATGATGGTGGTTTTGATCATATTTGCACATTTAAATGCTATGGCGTGTCTCACCACGCTATTTTATACTGTTTTGAAGTGTTTTCAGCTGTTTTTGAAACATGTCAAATTTTGACCTTTTTGCCTTACTATAGCCTTGCTTTTTTAGTCATTTTTTCCACATGCCAAATTAGGGTGTTTTTGACCGAATTTGCACATTTAAATGCAATGGCTTGTCTCAGCACGCTATTTTATACTGTTTTGAAGTGTTTTCAGCTGTTTTTGAGACATGTCAAATTTTGACTTTTTTGCCATACTATAGCCTTGCTTTTTTAATCATTTTTTCCACATGCGAAATTATGGTGTTTTTGACCATATTTGCACTTTTAAATGCAATGGCTTGTCTCAGCACGCTATTTTATACTGTTTTGAAGTGTTTTCAGCTGTTTTTGAAACATGTCAAATTTTGACTTTTTTGCCATACTATAGCCTTGCTTTTTTAGTCATTTTTTCCACATGCGAAATTATGGTGTTTTTGACCATATTTGCACTTTTAAATGCAATGGCTTGTCTCAGCACGCTATTTTATACTGTTTTGAAGTGTTTTCAGCTGTTTTTGAGACATGTCAAATTTTGACATTTTTGCCATACTATAGCCTTGCTTTTTTAGTCATTTTTTCCACATGCCAAATTATGGTGTTTTTGATCATATTTGCACATTTAAATGCTATGGCGTGTCTCAGCACGCTATTTTATACTGTTTTGAAGTGTTTTCAGCTGTTTTTGAAACATGTGAAATTTTGACTTTTTTGCCTTACTATAGCCTTGCTTTTTTAGTCATTTTTTCCACATGCTAAATTAAGGTGTTTTTGACCATATTTGCACATTTAAATGCAATGGCTTGTCTCAGCACGCTATTTTATACTGTTTTGAAGTGTTTTCAGCTGTTTTTGAGACATGTCAAATTTTGACATTTTTGCCATACTATAGCCTTGCTTTTTTAGTCATTTTTTCCACATGCCAAATTATGGTGTTTTTGACCGAATTTGCACGTTTAAATGCAATGGCTTGTCTCAGCACGCTATTTTATACTGTTTTGAAGTGTTTTCAGCTGTTTTTGAAACATGTCAAATTTTGACTTTTTTGCCATACTATAGCCTTGCTTTTTGGTCATTTTCTTTGACATGCAAAATGATGGTGGTTTTGATCATATTTGCACATTTAAATGCTATGGCGTGTGTCAGCACGCTATTTTATACTGTTTTGAAGTGTTTTCAGCTCTTTCTGGGACATGTGAAATTTTGACTTTTTTGCCTTACTATAGCCTTGCTTTTTTAGTCATTTTTTCCACATGCTAAATTAAGGTGTTTTTGACCATATTTGCACATTTAAATGCAATGGTGTGTCTCAGCACGATATTTTAAGACATTTTAAAGTGTTTTCAGCTGTTTTTGAGACATGTCAAATTTTGACTTTTTTGCCATACTATAGCCTTGCTTTTGTAGTCATTTCTTCCACATGCGAAATTATGGTGTTTTTGACCATATTTGCACTTTTAAATGCAATGGCTTGTCTCAGCACGCTATTTTATACTGTTTTGAAGTGTTTTCAGCTGTTTTTGAAACATGTCAAATTTTGACATTTTTGCCATACTATAGCCTTGCTTTTTGGTCATTTTCCACATGCCAAATTATGGGGTTTTTGACCATATTTGCACATTTAAATGCAATGGCTTGTCTCAGCACGCTATTTTATACTGTTTTGAAGTGTTTTCAGCTGTTTTTGAAACATGTGAAATTTTGACTTTTTTGCCATACTATAGCCTTGCTTTTTGGTCATTTTTTTCCACATGCGAAATTAAGGTGTTTTTGACCATATTTGCACATTTAAATGCTATGGCGTGTCTCAGCACGCTATTTTATACTGTTTTGAAGTGTTTTCAGCTCTTTCTGGGACATGTGAAATTTTGACTTTTTTGCCTTACTATAGCCTTGCTTTTTTAGTCATTTTTTCCACATGCTAAATTAAGGTGTTTTTGACCATATTTGCACATTTAAATGCAATGGTGTGTCTCAGCACGATATTTTAAGACATTTTAAAGTGTTTTCAGCTGTTTTTGAGACATGTCAAATTTTGACTTTTTTGCCATACTATAGCCTTGCTTTTTGGTCATTATTTCCACATGCCAAATTATGGTGTTTTTGACCGAATTTGCACCTTTAAATGCTATGGCTTGTCTCAGCACGCTATTTTATACTGTTTTGAAGTGTTTTCAGCTGTTTTTGAAACTTGTCAAATTTTGACATTTTTGCCTTACTATAGCCTTGCTTTTGTAGTCATTTTTTCCACATGCGAAATTATGGTGTTTTTGACCATATTTGCACATTTAAATGCTATGGCGTGTCTCAGCACGCTATTTTATACTGTTTTGAAGTGTTTTCAGCTCTTTTTGAGACATGTGAAATTTTGACTTTTTTGCCTTACTATAGCCTTGCTTTTTTAGTCATTTTTTCCACATGCGAAATTATGGTGTTTTTGACCATATTTGCACTTTTAAATGCAATGGCTTGTCTCAGCACGCTATTTTATACTGTTTTGAAGTGTTTTCAGCTGTTTTTGAGACATGTCAAATTTTGACATTTTTGCCATACTATAGCCTTGCTTTTTTAGTCATTTTTTCCACATGCCAAATTATGGTGTTTTTGACCGAATTTGCACGTTTAAATGCAATGGCTTGTCTCAGCACGCTATTTTATACTGTTTTGAAGTGTTTTCAGCTGTTTTTGAAACATGTGAAATTTTGACTTTTTTGCCTTACTATAGCCTTGCTTTTTGGTCATTTTCTTTGACATGCAAAATGATGGTGGTTTTGATCATATTTGCACATTTAAATGCTATGGCGTGTGTCAGCACGCTATTTTATACTGTTTTGAAGTGTTTTCAGCTCTTTCTGGGACATGTGAAATTTTGACTTTTTTGCCTTACTATAGCCTTGCTTTTTTAGTCATTTTTTCCACATGCTAAATTAAGGTGTTTTTGACCATATTTGCACATTTAAATGCAATGGTGTGTCTCAGCACGATATTTTAAGACATTTTAAAGTGTTTTCAGCTGTTTTTGAGACATGTCAAATTTTGACATTTTTGCCATACTATAGCCTTGCTTTTTTAGTCATTTTTTCCACATGCCAAATTATGGTGTTTTTGACCGAATTTGCACGTTTAAATGCAATGGCTTGTCTCAGCACGCTATTTTATACTGTTTTGAAGTGTTTTCAGCTGTTTTTGAAACATGTGAAATTTTGACTTTTTTGCCTTACTATAGCCTTGCTTTTTGGTCATTTTCTTTGACATGCAAAATGATGGTGGTTTTGATCATATTTGCACATTTAAATGCTATGGCGTGTGTCAGCACGCTATTTTATACTGTTTTGAAGTGTTTTCATCTCTTTTTGGGACATGTGAAATTTTGACTTTTTTGCCTTACTATAGCCTTGCTTTTTTAGTCATTTTTTCCACATGCTAAATTAAGGTGTTTTTGACCATATTTGCACATTTAAATGCAATGGTGTGTCTCAGCACGATATTTTAAGACATTTTAAAGTGTTTTCAGCTGTTTTTGAGACATGTCAAATTTTGACTTTTTTGCCATACTATAGCCTTGCTTTTTTAGTCATTTTTTCCACATGCCAAATTATGGTGTTTTTGACCGAATTTGCACGTTTAAATGCAATGGCTTGTCTCAGCACGCTATTTTATACTGTTTTGAAGTTTTTTCAGCTGTTTTTGAAACATGTCAAATTTTGACTTTTTTGCCATACTATAGCCTTGCTTTTTGGTCATTTTCTTTGACATGCAAAATGATGGTGGTTTTGATCATATTTGCACATTTAAATGCTATGGCGTGTGTCAGCACGCTATTTTATACTGTTTTGAAGTGTTTTCAGCTCTTTTTGAGACATGTGAAATTTTGACTTTTTTGCCTTACTATAGCCTTGCTTTTGTAGTCATTTTTTCCACATGCGAAATTATGGTGTTTTTGACCATATTTGCACTTTTAAATGCAATGGTGTGTCTCAGCACGATATTTTATGACATTTTAAAGTGTTTTCAGCTGTTTTTGAGACATGTCAAATTTTGACTTTTTTGCCATACTATAGCCTTGCTTTTTGGTCATTTTCTTTGACATGCAAAATGATGGTGTTTTTGACCGAATTTGCACCTTTAAATGCTATGGCTTGTCTCAGCACGCTATTTTATACTGTTTTGAAGTGTTTTCAGCTGTTTTTGAAACTTGTCAAATTTTGACATTTTTGCCATACTATAGCCTTGCTTTTTTAGTCATTTTTTCCACATGCCAAATTATGGTGTTTTTGACCGAATTTGCACGTTTAAATGCAATGGCTTGTCTCAGCACGCTATTTTATACTGTTTTGAAGTGTTTTCAGCTGTTTTTGAAACATGTCAAATTTTGACTTTTTTGCCATACTATAGCCTTGCTTTTTGGTCATTTTCTTTGACATGCAAAATGATGGTGTTTTTGATCATATTTGCACATTTAAATGCTATGGCGTGTCTCAGCACGCTATTTTATACTGTTTTGAAGTGTTTTCAGCTCTTTTTGAGACATGTGAAATTTTGACTTTTTTGCCTTACTATAGCCTTGCTTTTGTAGTCATTTTTTCCACATGCGAAATTATGGTGTTTTTGATCATATTTGCACATTTAAATGCTATGGCGTGTCTCAGCACGCTATTTTATACTGTTTTGAAGTGTTTTCAGCTGTTTTTGAAACATGTCAAATTTTGACTTTTTTGCCATACTATAGCCTTGCTTTTTGGTCATTTTCTTTGACATGCAAAATGATGGTGTTTTTGACCGAATTTGCACCTTTAAATGCTATGGCTTGTCTCAGCACGCTATTTTATACTGTTTTGAAGTGTTTTCAGCTGTTTTTGAAACTTGTCAAATTTTGACATTTTTGCCATACTATAGCCTTGCTTTTTTAGTCATTTTTTCCACATGCCAAATTATGGTGTTTTTGACCATATTTGCACTTTTAAATGCAATGGCTTGTCTCAGCACGCTATTTTATACTGTTTTGAAGTGTTTTCAGCTGTTTTTGAAACATGTCAAATTTTGACTTTTTTGCCATACTATAGCCTTGCTTTTTAGTCATTTTCTTTGACATGCAAAATGATGGTGTTTTTGATCATATTTGCACATTTAAATGCTATGGCGTGTCTCAGCATGCTATTTTATACTGTTTTGAAGTGTTTTCAGCTCTTTTTGAGACATGTGAAATTTTGACTTTTTTGCCTTACTATAGCCTTGCTTTTGTAGTCATTTTTTCCACATGCGAAATTATGGTGTTTTTGACCATATTTGCACATTTAAATGCAATGGTGTGTCTCAGCACGATATTTTAAGACATTTTAAAGTGTTTTCAGCTGTTTTTGAGACATGTCAAATTTTGACTTTTTTGCCTTACTATAGCCTTGCTTTTTGGTCATTTTCTTTGACATGCAAAATGATGGTGTTTTTGACCATATTTGCACCTTTAAATGCTATGGCTTGTCTCAGCACGCTATTTTATACTGTTTTGAAGTGTTTTCAGCTGTTTTTGAAACTTGTCAAATTTTGACATTTTTGCCATACTATAGCCTTGCTTTTTTAGTCATTTTTTCCACATGCCAAATTAGGGTGTTTTTGACCGAATTTGCACGTTTAAATGCAATGGCTTGTCTCAGCACGCTATTTTATACTGTTTTGAAGTGTTTTCAGCTGTTTTTGAAACATGTCAAATTTTGACTTTTTTGCCATACTATAGCCTTGCTTTTTAGTCATTTTCTTTGACATGCAAAATGATGGTGTTTTTGATCATATTTGCACATTTAAATGCTATGGCGTGTCTCAGCATGCTATTTTATACTGTTTTGAAGTGTTTTCAGCTCTTTTTGAGACATGTGAAATTTTGACTTTTTTGCCTTACTATAGCCTTGCTTTTGTAGTCATTTTTTCCACATGCGAAATTATGGTGTTTTTGATCATATTTTCACCTTTAAATGCTATGGCGTGTCTCAGCATGCTATTTTATACTGTTTTGAAGTGTTTTCAGCTGTTTTTGAAACATGTCAAATTTTGACTTTTTTGCCATACTATAGCCTTGCTTTTTGGTCATTTTCTTTGACATGCAAAATGATGGTGTTTTTGACCGAATTTGCACCTTTAAATGCTATGGCTTGTCTCAGCACGCTATTTTATACTGTTTTGAAGTGTTTTCAGCTGTTTTTGAAACTTGTCAAATTTTGACATTTTTGCCTTACTATAGCCTTGCTTTTGTAGTCATTTTTTCCACATGCGAAATTATGGTGTTTTTGACCATATTTGCACTTTTAAATGCAATGGCTTGTCTCAGCACGCTATTTTATACTGTTTTGAAGTGTTTTCAGCTGTTTTTGGGACATGTCAAATTTTGACATTTTTGCCATGCTATAGCCTTGCTTGTTGGTCATTTTCTTTGACATGCGAAATTATGGTGTTTTTGATCATATTTGCACCTTTAAATGCTATGGCTTGTCTCAGCACGCTATTTTATACTGTTTTGAAGGGTTTTCAGCTGTTTTTGAAACATGTCAAATTTTGACATTTTTGCCATACTATAGCCTTGCTTTTTGGTTATTTTTTTCAAAATGCGAAATTAGGGTGTTTTTGATCATATTTGCACTTTTAAATGCAATGGCGTGTCTCAGCACGATATTTTATGACATTTTAAAGTGTTTTCAGCTGTTTTTGAGACATGTCAAATTTTGACTTTTTTGCCATACTATAGCCTTGCTTTTTGGTCATTTTCTTTGACATGCAAAATGATGGTGTTTTTGATCATATTTGCACATTTAAATGCTATGGCGTGTCTCACCACGCTATTTTATACTGTTTTGAAGGGTTTTCAGCTCTGTTTGGGACATGTGAAATTTTGACTTTTTTGCCATACTATAGCCTTGCTTTTCTAGTCATTTTTTCCACATGCTAAATTAAGGTGTTTTTGACCATATTTGTACATTTAAATGCAATGGCGTGTCTCAGCACGATATTTTATGACATTTTAAAGTGTTTTCAGCTCTTTTTGGGACATGTCAAATTTTGACGTTTTTGCCATACTATAGCCTTGCTTTTTGGTCATTTTGTTTGACATGCAAAATGATGGTATTTTGGGAAATTTTTACAGGTTTGAAGGCTATGGCGTCTCTAAGCTCGCTATTTTATGCTGTTTTTTGGTGTTTTCAGCTGTTTTTTGGACATGTCAAATTTTGACTTTTTTGCCATACTATAGCCTTGCTTTTTTAGTCATTTTTTCCACATGCTAAATTAAGGTGTTTTTGACCATATTTGCACGTTTAAATGCAATGGCGTGTCTCAGCACGCTATTTTATGACATTTTAAAGTGTTTTCAGCTCTTTTTGGGACATGTGAAATTTTGACTTTTTTGCCATACTATAGCCTTGCCTTTTGGTCATTTTCTTTGACATGTGAAATTATGGTGTTTTTGATCATATTTGCACCTTTAAATGCAATGGCTTGTCTCAGCATGCTATTTTATGCTGTTTTGAAGTGTTTTCAGCTGTTTTTGAAACATGTCAAATTTTGACATTTTTGCCATACTATAGCCTTGCTTTTTTAGTCATTTTTTCCACATGCCAAATTAGGGTGTTTTTGACCGAATTTGCACGTTTAAATGCTATGGCTTGTCTCAGCACGCTATTTTATACTGTTTTGAAGTGTTTTCAGCTGTTTTTGAAACATGTCAAATTTTGACATTTTTGCCATACTATAGCCTTGCTTGTTGGTCATTTTCTTTGACATGCGAAATTATGGTGTTTTTGATCATATTTGCACTTTTAAATGCAATGGCGTGTCTCAGCACGATATTTTATGACATTTTAAAGTGTTTTCAGCTCTTTTTGGGACATGTGAAATTTTGACTTTTTTGCCATACTATAGCCTTGCCTTTTGGTCATTTTCTTTGACATGTGAAATTATGGTGTTTTTGATCATATTTGCACCTTTAAATGCAATGGCTTGTCTCAGCATGCTATTTTATGCTGTTTTGAAGTGTTTTCAGCTGTTTTTGAAACATGTCAAATTTTGACATTTTTGCCATACTATAGCCTTGCTTTTTTAGTCATTTTTTCCACATGCCAAATTAGGGTGTTTTTGACCGAATTTGCAATTTAAATGCAATGGCTTGTCTCAGCACGCTATTTTATACTGTTTTGAAGTGTTTTCAGCTGTTTTTGAAACATGTCAAATTTTGACATTTTTGCCATACTATAGCCTTGCTTGTTGGTCATTTTCTTTGACATGCGAAATTATGGTGTTTTTGATCATATTTGCACTTTTAAATGCAATGGCGTGTCTCAGCACGATATTTTATGACATTTTAAAGTGTTTTCAGCTGTTTTTGAGACATGTCAAATTTTGACTTTTTTGCCATACTATAGCCTTGCCTTTTGGTCATTTTCTTTGACATGTGAAATTATGGTGTTTTTGATCATATTTGCACCTTTAAATGCAATGGCTTGTCTCAGCATGCTATTTTATGACATTTTAAAGTGTTTTCATTTGTTTTTGAGACATGTCAAATTTTGACTTTTTTGCCATACTATAGCCTTGCTTTTTGGTCATTTTGTTTGACATGCAAAATGATGGTATTTTGGGAAATTTTTACAGGTTTGAAGGCTATGGCGTCTCTAAGCTCGCTATTTTATGCTGTTTTTTGGTGTTTTCAGCTGTTTTTTGGACATGTCAAATTTTGACTTTTTTGCCATACTATAGCCTTGGTTTTTGGTTATTTTTTTCAAAATGCGAAATTAGGGTGTTTTTGATCATATTTGCACTTTTAAATGCAATGGCGTGTCTCAGCACGATATTTTATGACATTTTAAAGTGTTTTCAGCTGTTTTTGAGACATGTCAAATTTTGACTTTTTTGCCATACTATAGCCTTGCCTTTTGGTCATTTTCTTTGACATGTGAAATTATGGTGTTTTTGATCATATTTGCACCTTTAAATGCAATGGCGTGTCTCAGCACGATATTTTATGACATTTTAAAGTGTTTTCATTTGTTTTTGAGACATGTCAAATTTTGACTTTTTTGCCATACTATAGCCTTGCTTTTTGGTCATTTTCTTTGACATGCAAAATGATGGTGTTTTTGATCATATTTGCACATTTAAATGCTATGGCGTGTCTCACCACGCTATTTTATACTGTTTTGAAGGGTTTTCAGTTCTTTTTGGGACATGTGAAATTTTGACTTTTTTGCCATACTATAGCCTTGCTTTTTTGGTCATTTTTTCAACATGCTTTTTTATGTGGTTTTCGACCATTTTTTGGATGTTTTTTCAACACTGCATGATATAGCATGCCTCTGCATTTTATAATAAGTTGTTTTCAGCTGTTTTTTGGACTTTTGACCTGTGACTTTTTGACATTGACGCCATGCTATAGCCTTGCTTTTTTAGTTATTTTTTCAGCATGTTATTTTATGGGTTTTTGGGTCGTTTTTTGATGTTTTTTTCAACACTGTATACTATAACATGCCTGTGCATGCTGTCTTAAGTGGTTTTGAGTTTTTTTTGGACATGTGAAATTTTGACATTTCTCTGTAGTCTTGTTTTTTTATGTCTTGTTTTCAACATCCTATTTTATGTTTTGGGTTTTTTTTGCCTTTTTGGCATGTCTTTTCTCAACTTTATACTATTACATGCCTCTATATGCTAGTCTTAGTGTTATTTAGATATGTCAATTTTTGAAAATTTTGCTATATTGTAGCCGTACTTTTTTGCTGTTGTTTTCAACATGCTATTTTAATTGTTTTGGGGCCTTTTGGGATTGTTTTTTAACACTGTATACCATAACCTGCCTTTATATGCTATACCAAGTGTTATACGCTGTTTTTTGGGACTTTACTGTACTTAAAAATAGAAAACAACGCAGACATTAAACAATTTTAAAAAATTGGATGAAATAAAACAGGTATAAACACTAAGAGAATTGTTTCATTGTTTAAAAAACAATTTAAAGACAGTAAAAACAATAACTAAAAACAAACCATAAAACACAAACAGAAGCAGAGTCTCATCCAGGGTTTAAAGCCAAGAAATAAAAATAGGCTTCAAGATGAGTTTTAAAAATGGACAGTGAGGAGGCTTGTCTAATGTGAAGGGGAAGCTCATTCCAGAATTTAGGAGCAGCAACAGAAAAAGGTCTATCACCTCTGAGCTTCCGTTTTGACCCTCGGTACCTCCACGAGCAGCACATCAGCTTATCTGAGGCACCAAGCAGTGGTGTAGGGGTGAAGGAGCTCAGAGAGGTAAGATGGGGCCAGACCATATAAAGATTTAAAAACAAATAAAAGAATCTTAAAATGGACTCTAAAGTGCACAGGCAGCCAGTGGAGGGAGGCCAGGATGGGAGTCCCTCTTACATACTCCAGTTAATAGGCGCGTGGCTGCGTTTTGCATGTGATGAAGGTATAAATTACTGTTTCAAAGTGCTGTTGTGCGAGGAAAGGCTTCACCTTTGCCAGCCGCCTAATTTGAAAAAAGCTGGACTTCACTACAGAACAAATTTGCCGATCCAATTGGACAAGACAAAGATGGACAGTAATTTTAGCTGTCCATCTTAAAACCCAAGTTTTAGACTGTTGGCTTTAAATAATCTGCCAAAGGGCCCAAGTCAACAGGAAGGGGTCCACAAGGGCTTCTGGGACCAAACACCATCACTTCTGTTTTTTTTCTCAGTGAAATTTAAAAAGTTCAAAGCCAGCCAGGCTTTGATGTCTTTAAGACATGCGAGAAGTAGTGTGAGAGAGAAAGCATTTTTTCTTTTTCTGTGGCACATATATGACTGTCGTCAGCATAACAGTGGAAAGAGATGCCATGCTTTCTCAGGATGGAGCCCAGGGGCAGTAAATACAAAGAGAAAAGGAGGGGCTCTAAAATCGACCCCTGTGGAACCCCATACGGCAATGGAGCAGAGTTGGACTCTGAATTTCCAAGGCTTATTCTCATACTTCTGTCAGCCAGATACGATTTGAACCACTCTAGTGCAGTACCACAGAAACCCACTAGGTGGCGAGGTCCACATTGTCAAAGGCTGCAGTTAGCGGGGGCAAAGTATTCCGTCCATCTTGATCAAAGGCACCTAAATCTCTGACCTTCTGCCGGAGAGACAAAAGAGACTGGTGATCACACACCAACAGATACTCAATTTGTCCCAAAAAACAGCTGAAAACTGCCTAAAATAGTGTGCTGAGACATGCAATAGCATAGAATGCTTCAAAAACATCCATAAACACCATGATATAGCATGTTGAAAAAATGACCAACAATGCAGTATGGCAAAAAATGTCAAAATATGACATATTCCAAAAACAGCTGAAAACTGCATAAAATAGTGTGCCTAGACACGCCATAGCATAGAATGCTGCAAAAACAGCCAAAAACACAATAAGTTAGCATGTCAACAACCGTAAATGCCATACGCCAAAAAGAGTCAAAATATGACAATTTCCCAAAACATCTGAAAACAGCTGAAAACTGCTTAAAATAGCATGTTGAGACAAGCAATAGCATAGAATGCTGCAAAAACAGCCAAATAAACAATAATTTAGCTTGTCGAAAAAATGACTGAAAATGCCATACTATTTTTTTCTTCATTTTTTCAGAAAACATACTATAAAATGACTTTATTATCATATTTTGGATGACATGCTATACAATGAGTTTTGACATATGTTGGATATCATACTATATTATGACTTTTTTGTCATATTTTGGACGACATGCTTTAGTATGATTCTTTTGTTATATTTTGGTTAACATATGATACTATGACTTTTTTGCCATATTTTGGATGACATACCATACAAAAACTTTTTTGCCATGTTTTTGACAGCATACTTTAATACAATTTCTTTGCCATACTTTGGATGTCATACTATAGTATGACTATTATGTCATGTTTTTGACAACATACCATGGTATGACTTCTTTACCATATTTTGGACAACATACTGTCGTGTTACTTTTTTTTAATCGTGTTTTGGACAACATATAATAGTAATACTTGTCATATTTTTGATGTAATACTATAGTTGGAAGTATTTTTTATACAATGAACAATATTCTATAGTATTACTTTTGTTTATCATATTTTGCACTACATACTATACTATGACATTTTTGGCTTTGGCTTTTTTTTTTTTTTTGGCTTTTTGTCATATTTTTGACATCATACTATTGTATGCCGTTTTTGTTATATTTTGAACAACATACTACATTATTACTTTTTCTTCATTTTTTGGACAAAATACTACAAAATGAATTTTTTATCATATTTTGGACTACACACTATACTATAACATTTTGTCACATTCTTGATGACGTACTATACAATGACTTGTTTAATGATATTTTTGACAACATACTTTAGTATGACTTTTTTGGGTCTGTTGAAGGTGGCAGTGCTGTTCGGGCTGTGATAGCCACATGGTAGTTTAGCGTTGTATCTGTGATAGCCATGTGGTAGCTCGGCCTTCTATCTGTGATAGCCATGTGGTAGCTTGGCTGTGTCCCTGTGATAGCCATGTGGTAGCTTGGCCTTGTACCTGTGATAGCCATGTGGTAGCTTGGCCTTGTGTCTGTGATAGCCATGTGGTGGCTTAGCCTTGTATATGTGATAGCCATGTGATAGCTTAGCCTTGTGTCTAGTAGTATCGGCATTGTAACTATCTCAGGCTTGCATAAATGGAGCCTGCGTCTGTGGAAGCTGGCGATGCTGTTTAGGCTGTGATAAGCCATGTGGTAAGAGAGGTAAGGTAAGATATGTAGCAGTTGCTAGGGAAGGTAGCATTGGCACTGTCGCTGCCTGGAGCTTGCATAAATGGAGCCTGGGTCTGTTGAAGGTGGCAGTGCTGTTTGGGCTGCATAGGAGCAGTGAGGGATGGCACTAGGGGAGTGGCTCTGGGATGCCAGAGTTCACTGCCTAGCCTCCTTGAGGTGTTGTGGGACTAACTAGGTGAAACACAGATGGAAGGAGGTTCCCACCTGATAACCCCAAAGAATTGTTAGTTATCACTGCTCACTGGCCTTTATATTTAGGCCATAATAGCTGGCTAGTGATCCTAGGTTCTTCGTTGAGTGCTTATCCTTTTTCTGGAGCACAAGTTTCTTGTGTTTAAGTTGAATTTTTGTCATATTTTAGATGTCATATGAAAGTATGACTTTTTGTCATATTGATGACATTCTATAGTGGGACTTTGTTATAGATTTTGGATGACATACTATAGTATGATGTGTCTGCCATATTTTGGATGACATACTGTAGTATGACTTTTTGTCATGGCTTGGATGACATACTATACTCTTTTACCATACCTTAGATGACATACCATGTTGGATGGTATACATTATGATGTATTTTTTTGTCATTTTTGGATGACATACAATACTATGATGTTGTTGTCTTATTTTGGAAGAAAAACTATACTATGACTATTTTACTATATTTTAGATAGTATACTATACTATGACCTTTTTGTCATATTTTGGATGACATATTATACAATTACTTTTTTGTCATGTTTTTGACTAAATACCATACTATTACAGTTGGACAACATACTTTACAATGACTCTTTTGTGATATTTTGGATGACATACTACTAAAACTACTTTTTTTTAACCAAAGTTTGGACAATATATTATAGTGTGACACTTCTGATGACTGGTGGTGGTCAAAGGTCAAAGGTCTAGGTCACAGTGACCTCACATTACATGTTTTTGGCGATTCCTCAAGAATTCATACACACTTTTATATAAATATCTTATGGGATATAGTGATGAAGTTCTGCCAAGAGGTCAAAGATCAACTGTGATATACTTTTTTGCAAAAAAAAAAAAAAAGCAACTTGTCACTTTTCTGGCCATTTTTCATATACAAAAGTCAAACTGATGGGGAGATATTTGGTCAAGTACTGAACTGGTGCTACTAACCCTATGTACCCACCTTGAAATTTTGCTGATTTTGCAGATCTTTGGGGCTGCCAGGGCTTAAGATGTGAGTCAGGCATCCATGTTTTCACAGACACAGATGTGAATTGTTACTGCACCTTGACTGGTACACAGAGGCATACAACTGCAAGGCGATAAATCTAGTTGAAAATGACTCAATGACGCTCCTCTTCATAGTCTTCATCTCAGATACACCCCATGTAGATTAACAATTGCGATTGGCTAGGCATATCTCAGGCCACTTGAAGATCTGCCAGAGAAAATAAACAGGAGCTTGCAGATTTGTCCGGTTCCCAGGCAATCTGTTTATGGCCACCACCCTGAGTAAACAAAGAAAACACAATCAGCTGCTCTGGCCTAAGGAAGTCAGTGGGCAGATCACAAGGCAGTGGACTCATTCTCTGATGATCCCCGGTGGGTTACTGGATCATCAGCAGGATAACCAAAAATAACTTGCATGTTCCATTGGCAATGTTTAATATCATGTCCGTGCCTTCCAAAGGTCATAGCAACTCAAAGCCTAGTCTTTCATATTCATGTGTCAAGTCAGTGAAGCACTGTATATCCTAAGGAAGAGTTCTCTCACTTCTTTTCTATTCCAGTTCTGGGGATAATTTCTCCTCGAACTGATGTTGTTCTTAATATTTCTCCTTCGGGGAGTGTTAGAAAAAAACAATTCAGAATTCAATACACTAAAAGTCAATTTGTCAGAATATTTGGTCTATTTAAGAAAGTGATGATCCGCATCATATCCAAGCGCAAGAAAATTTTTATTTACTCTTGTCTTCTCTTCGGTGAGTTATTTCTTAGTGTCTGTGCCCACACCTACTGTAGCCTGTATACAACTGCAAGCAGATGATACCTGGATCCTTAAAAGCAAACTGGAACACATTGGCACTATTGTCAAAAAGAATGGGCAAGGCATTAGCTGTAAAAGGTGATAAAGAAAATTCTTTACAGCTGATATAACTAAACGCTCCATTTTCTGCTTTTCTATTTTCGATTACTGCTGCATAATATGGGTGAATACTACCAAAAGCAAAAAAAAACCAAAAAAAACCAAAACAAATTAAACTCCAGCTAATGCAAAACAAAGTGGCACACCTTGCTTTCCACTGTCCACATATCACTAACATAAATAACATGCACCTCAATTTCACTGGCCAAAAGTTTAAGACAGGATGAACACTGCATTTCTGACATGGAATGTTTTACAATCATATCAGCACAGTCATTTTAACACAGTTTAGTGTAATTTAATGCCACCAGACAGGCAACAGAAGGTTGATTCTTAATTTAGTGTGGATTTTTTTACTTCTATTACTGACTACATTAACACAGAAATGGATGTTAAAAAAGCAAATAAGGAAACACGTTTAAAAAAAAAATCAAATTTGAAAGATGCTGTGTGTCTGTGTATTTTTTTTTCTTTTCTGCAAACTATATTGAGTGTCACAAACACTGCACCACAGGCTTGGTCCCAAATTGAGACACAGACACCATGTGGAAAGAATAAACTGTTAGTCCTTTAATAGCCAGAAAACAGGTTGTTACACAAAAGATCCAAACAAAGCTCAGGCAGGGGTAAAAATTGTCTGGCAAAGGACAGATTGCAAAAACAGAAATCGGGTCAAAAAGGCTCACAAAACTCACACAAGGACAGCTGGGACGCTGACAGAAAATCAAGATGAACTGGCACAGAAGGAAGGGGACACAGAGACTACACTAAAGGGAGAGGGGAGACAACTGGACACAGGTGCAACACATTAAGGCTAGGCAGGTAATCACACAGGAGCAGGAAGTGAGACAAGATGTGAGTTTCAGAATAAAACAGGAAGTACAAAACAATAAAACACAAGGAGAACAAAAAAGACAATTAAACCATAAGGATGAGGCATGACATTGAGAGAGTTAATAATTTTTTCTTTTCATACATGTATATATTCATTAATCACATATCACATTGTTTTTTCTCAATCCTATGTTTGCTATTTGTGTTTATAGTCATGTCAAATGTATCTTTTTAAATGTGTTATTTTGTGTACTGAAATGTTTAATATGTGTTTTAAAATGTGGACCCTTGGAAGATTAGCTGTGCTCTAAGGCACAGCTGATGGGGATCCCAACAAATAAACAAATGTTGCCACTCTAAACTGCATTTTATACTGTTAATGCACAAGGTACTCTTATTGTCTGTATGAGGTATAACCTATCTGCAGATGTAGTACACTGAGTGAGAAAGACCACAGCAGACATAAGGAGCAGTGCACAGGTCAAACAAACATATCATTTTCTATGTGCATATATAGTATGTCAGTATGTTTAAAGTCATCCAGAGATGATGAAAAGTTTGCAGTGCCTATGCAACGATGTTAATGTTCTGTCATCATGTATTTTCTGAATCCATCACACTTAACCACAATCATCTTTTATTATTATTAGTATTATTGTTATTATTATTATTATTATTGTTATTATTATTACTACAACAATAATAATAATATTTGGAATTAACGCTCATGTTTTTTTATACCAAAATTGAAAGTGGATGGAAAATGTCCCTTTTGACAATACATTAATGTGTGAAAATGGGACCTCTGTTTTTACTTACTTTATAGATTATTGAATTATTTTCTAAAGCGGTTCTTCCTCATATGCTGGCAGTCATTCTTTGCTTTCTTTGTCAAGTGCTTTTAATGTGGTCACTGAGGTTTTAAAAGTGTCAGATACAGAGCCTGTTTGCTGTTCAGCTGACACATGTCAGACTAAACCTTTACATTGAAATGATGCAATGGGAATTTAAATACTTTAACATACTCAAAAACTCTGGCTGGACTGACCTGTTTCTAGTACATTTTATTTTTTTTCTTTGATCATCTTTTTCACTATGATAAAAATCTTTGCATACTCTTATCTTCTTTCTGGTAAGTTACTTTTTTTCTGCATTCTCTGTAATTTCTGTGTGTATAAATACCACAACATGTATGCTCTGTTGATTGTCTATAAATGCTGTAACTGTTAGATGATGCATAATTTGCATTTTGTTTGTTTTGTTAAATCATAATAGTTATTTACCTTAAAAAGTTTAAAAAGTTTCAGTCAGCTTGGTGTGTTCATGTTATCTGGCAAACAATAACATGGATCATATTAAAAGAAATTATTGCAGACCTACAGTATGCTTTTTTTGTTTTTATTTAAAAAAAAATACCACTTTTTTGACAAACATGTATGCCTGTGTTGATGGATTACTATAAAGTGTGTGTTATTTCAAGCTATTTTGCAAAAACAGTCGTTGTTGGTTTCACTTTCATATGCAGTCACAAAAAGCATCACTATTTCTCCAAGCTGCTCAGATATTATTACTGCTACATCAATCACAACCTTTAATACAACAATGCTTTCTGCGTCAGCAACACATGGAGTCTGTAAGAAGTTCACTGATCTGAACTGGCCTTGTAGTATTTATAAGTTTCATTTTTAATTGAACTTGAGATGCAGAACATCAATAATGTGTCCAATGTTACTTACTTAATGATTATCTAGCTCTAAAGGCATAACCTAAAGAAAAGTATGCAGTAAAGTGATGAATGAAAAAAGTTTTAGAAGTCTCCAATGAAAAAGGTTTTTTTTGCTTTTGAATGAAAAGAATCATGCCATAAATATTTTTGAAACAATGATCAAATACACCTACATTAAAAGAATAAGAATAAAATGTTGTCATTGTACATTTCTGCAAGCCATGGAAAAGTTCCATTTGTACATTTCATATGTATGACATAGTCTAGACTACAAGCTCTAAGGTACAAAGTAGATTTATTATTTAAACAAAGTTTAAAAAATGAAATTACAATTTGTCTTTGATCCTGCTACATCTTTGGAGTTAATTAAAACGACCAGCTACTATTCCATTCTTTTGCTTGGGCATGTTGCTGCTGATGGCATCATACAATATCTGCAGTGCATTTTTTGAATTTGCATCAGAGTCTTGAGTCCTGTCAGCTCTGAGCAAGGCCACCCATTCAGTGCAACAGCAATCCAGGGTTTGTTAGGAGTTAACTGTGTCTCTGTGAAGATGTGCACAGAGCAGTCTCTGATTCCCCATTGCTGAGTGAGCCCCAATTGCATCTAATCCACTTTATTCTCCTGCAACTAGACATTAGCCAGAAGAAGGCTTGGTAGAGGAACAGCTCTCAGTCCAAATCCAGTCAGCCTCGCCCTGATGCTGGCTCTCCTCCTTCACTTCATCCGTCACTTTCAGTTTCGTCTCTCCCCTCTGGTCTGACTGGCCACTTGGCATATACCTTTGGTGGGGATCCTCTTGCAGTCTGCTGCATTCAGTTCAGTCAAACCCCACAGAACTTCTCTGGTGATGATAAGTGCTTCTTTATTGTAGAAAAGTCATGAAGTCAAGAAAATAGAAAAATATGGCAAACAAATAGCAAAGATTTGAGGAGCTACTGGCTATCTACATGTGTATCAGCTGAGCTTTTTTATCAAAATGAGGACAGGATGGTGGATGTTGTGATACCCATAATGAAGATGGCTGCTAACAAGTATTTTAAGCCTGACAGTGGATGAAGACAAAGTTTACAGCACTATCACACCTATTGAAATGGTATGGCACTCCACACAGCTAATTTACAACTTGGAATAATGATTGCAGAAGGAGCTCTTATATCTCTATTATATATACGTTTTTCACTTTGGTAGGCAACTTCTAAACTTTATTCCACTTTGGTTCCTTTTACAAAGATACAGTATGTGGCACCTTTGTAAATTCAGTATGTTGCAAAAATGTCAGTTAAATGTATTTTTGATTTTAGTCTGATAACATACAGCTCGTTATGTAAGTGCTTGTCCAAATGTATCAAACTCTCCACCCATCCACAGGGTTATGTCACAACTTTGATTTATTTATTTGCTGAGTTATCTAAACTGTCCCACATTTTTTGATATGATGTGCATATGATGAATGCCACTATATGTGTAGCTTCCATTTCCACATGGTAATCTCTCTGTATTCTTCAACATTAGACTTTTCTTTGTTTTCCCAGAATTCTGCTCTTGAGTCAGCAGCCTTGGATACAAACAGTGGCGCATAAATTTGGATCCACTCAAATTATCAATATTTATCAATAAGCATGCATACATGTTTTGAACTTTGAACATTGAAAATGTATGCAATGGTCAAAATTCTGATAAAACTGTGACAATTTGGGGGCTTATCACACATTTGAGATAAAGAGATGGTCTCCACAAAGGAACTTATTAAATTTTTATGTTTCTGCACATGGTCGGCAGCATTATGGTTGTCTATTCATCCCATTCTTGTGAAAACAACATCTCAAGAACAACTTGAGGAAATTTCTTTAAAATTTTGGCAAACAACTACTTGGACTTTTGTCCACTGTTTTTTTGCCTTTTGTCATGCAGGCTTTATTTGTATGTCGCCAAGGATACTTAGGCTTGTGGTTTCTAAGTGTCAAATTTGTGCATATATAAACCTTTGCACTTTGCTGTTTCCTGTTTTTAATGGTTTGCTCTTTTACTCTGTTTGCAAATGTGTGCGTGTGTGCGTGTGTACGCACTCGTGTATTCAAAAGAAAGGGAGGAAATGCATGCTTTGAAAGGGTGAGGTGAGAGAGAGGGGAGGTGAAGGGGAACTCTTCAGACTATGGGTGGACTGACTTGACCTCTACATTTGCTTTCTTGCTTGTTGCCCATCATTTCCACTATGTTTCAAATCTCTACATGCTTTTGTAGAGATTTGAAACTTTTCTGGTGAGTTTGGTGATATGCTTTTTTGAAATTTTGCTTCATAGTCCCACATGGTAGAATAAAGTTGCACATGATATATTGATATGTTTTGCAGGATAAACAAAAACTTTTCTTTCTGGTGGCACCCTGAAAAATCAAAGGATCACAAAAGTCATGTGGCTTTATCCTCTAAGGTCCATTAATACTGTATCTGTACCACATGCCATGGCAGTCCTTCCAATAGCTGATCATTATAACAGCCTGGGCCATAGTGTTGAACCAATCGATCAACCTCAGCACCCAACTCCTCTTTAAATGGCCTTACAAGGTTGGCTTTGGAAGTAAGTCAATCCCCATAGACCACAAAGTTAAAATGTGCAACTTTACAAGAAATCCATGTTTACAGCATACATAAAAACAAATAGTTTTGGAATTTATAGCTAATTTCATCCTTCCTTTTTTTACTATCTAAATTAGAATTTTAAGAGGACAAAAACCCACATGCATTCATAGTGACATTTAAGCTCCTTGTTGCATCTGTTTTTCAAAAGTATCATTATCGTATAATGCTCCTATTCCTTACATTTCTTTTTTTCCTCATAGCTTGTGCTAACTTTATGGCATTTAAGGTCACTTAAATGCCATAAAGTTAAAAAATGGGTCTTTTGTAGACATGCTGCACGTATGCATTGTCTTTCAACTAAATAAAATTCGAATTAAGGTGTAAGAGTAGGACACCTAAACCTTCTACATCATATATATATATATATATATATATATATATATATATATATATATATATATATATATATATATATATATATATATATTTTTTATATATTTATATATATATATATATATATATATATATATTTTTTTCCTCCAGCCTGCAGCTACTAACTCGATTTGAGGTCATTTTGCAATTACATTCAGGTTACTCTGTGGGTTGTCCTGTTTTTTATCTGTGTGGTTTGTTGTTTTGCACGTGTGTGTGTGTGTGTGTGTGTGTGTGTGTGTGTGTGTGTGCGTGTGTGTGTGTGTGTGGTCTGTTGTTCTAAGGAAAGGGGGTGGGGGGCTTCAAACCTTTGAAATGATGTGAGAAAGGAGAAGTCAGGAGAAACTGTTAGGACTGGTTGGACTGACCTGATCCTCCACACTTGCTTTCTCCTTTGTTGCCTGTCACTTTCACTATGATTAAACTTTCAGTGTACTTTTGTCTTCTTTCTGGTAAGTTATTTTTTCTCTGTATTCTGTATTTGTATCTTCTGTAGGTTGTGTATAAAAGCTGTAGTTGTTAAATGCTTATTCTTTTATTTTGCTAAATGAGTTGTTGAGTTTTGCCAACTAAAAGAATCAGTATACAAATGTGCAGTCAGTTATGCATTAACATTCAGACAATGACAAAAATGTTTCCTTTATTTCCACTTGTAGCTCTGAGTGTTGTGGCTATGAAGCCTCTCAACATAACTGGCCGTGCTGGGAAAAATGTGACAATCAAATGCTCAGACTGGAACGTTTGGACAGGTGTAAAACATAATGTTAAGTACTTTTGTGTCAGTCCATGCAAAAAAGAGGAACACATCCTCAACCAAGCAGCACCTGGAAAGACTACATATGAAAACAGAATAGAGTTAAACAACACAGGAGAATTTTTATTTGTGACCTTCACTGATCTCAAGATGTCAGACTCTAAGACATATTATTGTGGAGTGAAGAGATATGTTGGTGATTCATTATTGGCGGTGAATCTCACAGTTACGAATGGTAGGTTTATGCTCCTCATTTTTTTTTTAATTTGAAAAATACCTCTTCTTTGGCAAAAAAAATAATAATTGTTCCACATGTTGATACATTAACTCTGTGTCTGTTATTTTCAGCTGAGTCTTCCAGTCCCACGACAACTCCAAAAACAGTCATTGTTGGTTCCACTCTCTCATTTACAGTTACAAACAGCTCCACCAGGTCTTCAGACAGCTCCGATTTTATTACTGATATGTCTACTTCACACACGACCCTTAATACAACATTACCAAATGTGTCAGCAACACAAGGAACCAGTATGTGCACTTTTCTGAACTTGCATACATATTACTTATACTATGTAGACATTTACATTTTAATACGAGTAAAGATGCAATTGATTAATTGATTTAATGTACCCATGGCATCAAGCACAGACATGAAGGTGGTGATATTAAACATTGTGAAAAAACCTGCATGCTTAATTGATGAATGAAATTATAATCTGTTTAACCCATAAATTGCAATTATAGCAAATAAACAAAGGCATAGTGTCCTGTCTGCTTTAAAAATGTAAATGTCTCTTTAGATTATTAAAAGATTTATTCATTGCAAAAAGTATATGGGGAGAAAGCTGTGCTTTATGCGACAAGGGAGTGCAATCAAGCTATTTTATTTGTCTTTCTCTTTGTCTTTGTCCAGGAAATGTACCATATTTGATTGCAGGTGTGATCGCCATAACAGCCATGCTGATGGTCTTACTGATGCTTGTGTACAAGTTGATGAAACAACTGAGTAAAACCCACAAACCACTACACACGTTGCAAATATGTGCCTACATTAATGAAGCCACCAGACAAATTAACAAATCTTGTCCTATGATTTTACAGAAGTTAAGTCAAGGGCCGGTAAGCCACAAGAAGACACACGAGAGGTGAGTTTTCTTTATGTTGGTTCTGAAACCATGTTAAGGGGTGTTAGTTTCTGTTGGCTCTCCCTCAGAAACTGACTGGATACTAAGTACCTACAAAAACAAGCCCTCAGCTTGTGCAAGCAGCCTTTTTCTCAAACAGCTCTGGTAGTCTTTTCTTATTTATTACTTTAATGCAATTTAGGACACCTTTACAATGCTGAGCTCACAATTTATGAACTCAAAGAACACTTAGAATATCTTTGAAAAACACTTCTGTTTTTTTACAGTTGCAATGGAGACAGAAACTTATACTGGACAAAATCATTTTAGCTGGGTGATCTACGTGCACCTTTTAGGTTAATTTGGGAGTACCAGACAGGCCATTAAGGTCTGAAACTAATGTCCCATTTCTTATTCAACCCCAGCGACCATTTGCCATCACTGTGATTCTGCTCAATATCACAGTCAAAAGATGAAAACGGTAATATTTGACCATTATTGGGAAAAGAGTTGGATTAATTTTGTTACATTTGTAAGTCAAACCCAATAATATTACTGTACTATTTGTATGGTACATAACTTTTGAATTGTTTTCATTTCAATTACAAAAGAAAGAAGAACCTTAAATGTTGTGGGATGAAGGCTTGTATCATCACTCTGACACAAAGCTAAATTCTCTGTTCACACAGCAGCATTTTTGAAAATCATAATTTGGAAATTGTCATGGCCTGCATAGCTACAGAGTATGCACAGAAAAATGATGTGCAAAGAATCAAGAGGATCAGGTCTGTTTTCAGCATATGACAGTCTATAATTACATTTATTCCAGTAGCATGTAAATGTTGAAGCCCAGGTTTGCACTTTGTTTGTCATTTCAAGGCAACTTTGTGGTGACCAACTTTGTTAACTGTACACCATATAATATTTAATCACTATGGCAATGACACACTGCTGTGTCCCTCTATTGACCTCAGCAAGACTGTCTATTTTGATAACCCACACAACTCTCTTTCTGACATTCAACACTAGATGTCACTTAAATAGCCAGCTAAATCCAGACAAATCTGAAGATTTTAGTATCAGCCCAGACACTGCAGACACATGGGTCAAAATAAAACTTGTCTCTATATTTTCCGATATCACTTTAGAAACAGCAGAAATCTTGGGATGATCATCAATAAGAAAATAGTAAGAAGGAAGCATCAATAGGTTAGCTGTGCTTTTACTTTGAAGGCTCTAAGATCAGGAATTCTGTTCAATAAAAAGTAACTTTATATGTCATGTCTGTCCATCAGTCTGTGACCTGTCTGTCTCATTCCCATGAACCTGATATCCTCAACCTTACAAAACATAATTTGTTTTTACATGTTAATTATGATAACATTTTACAGAAATGTTCCAGAATGAAATGATGAAGTGATTACATTTTATATCCAAAAGGTCAAAGGTCACTGTGACAGCATAATGTTGTGCAAGAACTTTTCTGGACATTGCTCAATGCTATATCTGAGTGAGATATTTAATTGGACACTGAATTTGTGAAATAAGTCTTGTGTCCTGTCTTGTGTTTTATTCTTATTTATTTTTTTATTTAACCTTTATTTAACCAGGTAAAGCTTATTGAGATATAAAATCTCTTTTTCAAAAGCAACCTGGCCAAGAGACAGCAGAACCTTGAAACTGGTGATTGTATAAATCCTCTCTGCTAGTGAGTTGAATATGTGTGTGCAGCATCTATGTTTTAGAAGATGTGGCATATTTTCTGTGCCGAGCATTGGCATTAATGATGTTACAAAATGTTGGTGACCTTTTTGTGTGCTTGCCACATTGTTTTAGTTTTGCTTAACTCTGTGTTTCAGTCAGTGTTTCTTACAACTGCTTTTTCTCACTGTTTTCTACTTCAAGGCTGGTGACTATGATGAAATCAGACGTGTCGACCAGACTGATCCAGGCTGTCTGTATGTTAATTATTTTCGCCACCAACACACCGAATTAACAACTGAGAGCTGTTCAAAAGATGATTCTTCAAATTCAGCTTCCAGGTCTGGGGTCAATTTAAAGGGGGCGTGTGCAGACAGCAGAGTCCCAGATCCCCAGTGTGACTTGGTGTACTCTGTTGCTCAGCGACCCAAAGAGCAAATTGAACCCACTGGGCAATCTGAGTCAAATCAATGTGAAATTGAAAATGACTCGTTCTGTTCCCTGGCTAAGTTACCACAGGCAACCTGAGGGAGGCTACCATGGTCAAAATGGATGGAAAGGAACTGTCTTGATGTAAATTTAAAGATAAAGTAATGTGAAAATGTATTATGAGATTAGCAGGGATAGGGAAGAGAAAACAAGGAACAAATTAGCATCTGCACACATGGTCCAGCCTCTCCTCTATTATATACTCAGACGCAATAATACTTCTCTCTCTCATGTCACTAAGTCTGATTATCATTGTCTGCTTTGTAACTCCATTTACTTTATGAAATTGGAATCATGTTAGCCACAGGCACCCAGACAAAAGAGTGCACAAAGATTCGTTCTCACTGAAATGTTGCTCATAAGGCTGAAATCTGCTTGTGACATTGCTGGGGATGTAGTGTGCAGTACAAAGCTTGAATAAATACAAGAGCTGTTTTATGAAATGAAATATCCTAGACACTGTGTAGTTGACCTTGAAAATTCTTTTTCTGATTATCTTCCTCATTAGTACTTTACATTCCTGTCTAATTATACAGTTACACATATTTTATTCTTTCTATTTTTTTAATGTGTCTGTAGCTGCTTTTACTTGCACACAAAACCTTGTACTTCTACACCTTCATTGCCATAATGCCTTCCCTAACCCTACACCTAACCCCACCCACTACTAGTAAAAGCCTAACTCCAATCTTAATCTTCTTTTTATCTAACCTAAACCTATTTCTAACTTGAACCTTGAAACCAATTTTGAATCCTCAAGCTGGCCCTTTGTGTGTGAGGACTGGTCAAAATGTCCCCACTTTCCAAAAATGTCCAAATTCTCAAGGTCTAAAACAAAGATTAGTTCTCAAAAAGCCAAAACATTAAAATGAATGCTTGACACTGGCTAATACTTTCATTAGGGTGAACAGGAAATACAGCCATCCCAAAATAGTTGTGATGCATCTGCCTTTGCTATTATCGTGTATGAAATAGATAAGCAGTGGAGCTTCCTCTATATCAGAATACTCAGAGGAAGCCCCCCAAAGCCACATTATGCAGCCCACAACTGTTCCACTTTTGCAACTCACACTGGACCTCTAAATGGAAATCTATTACTATTCAAATGTGAGGCACTGTCAGCCCACTTGTTTCACTTGTATTCTAATGTAAATATAAAGTTATTTATTTTTGTTATTTGTATCTAAACTTTTAGTAATGCATCACTTGAAAGCTCATATTTCTATATTTAGTCACTGAAGCAGTAATGTTGCTTTTAATCCCTTTTTTTGAGAAACACTTTGCATTTTTTTAATTTAGTTGTACATTTATTCTAATAAATCTATGTTGATCTGAGTTTTTTAATGTCATCCACTGTCATGTTTTGTATTATGCACATTGTGAACATCACTAATGCTGACAGTCCCATATTAAAACAGAATTACATGTAAAGTTCCTTCATTCATTCATTAAAAATTTTGTGGAAAAAAAGGATTTTTTCACTTTCTTCAGTGTTAGATGAAGGGATCAATAACATTTTTCATATCTCTTTGTTAAGTTTGAAGCACGAGACAGGAAACTGTTAACTTCGCGTAGCACACAGCCTGTAGAAACATACATTCTAGACAACTGAATAAAACATATCACTCTGATTACACATTAGCAGGTAAGCTGAATGTCACGTTGGTTCTTTTTAACTTGTTTACTTCCACAAAGTTGACCTAGTTTTAGTGTAACTGTCAGCTTTCACTGTGACTCGCTTCATCTGTCATGGTTTGTAAATCTTGAGTTGCAGCGAGTATATTAGACTCCAGTGGTATTTTGCTCAGTTTAGGGTATAAGAGTGGAGTCTGAACACAGGGAGTTAGAGTTAACAAGCCTAGAAATGACAAAAATCTGAACCAAGAGAGTGGTTCACTGAGGAGGACATGTTAACAGGATCCCACTAAGGTTTTTAGCACATGTATGTCTTGATTAAATTTTGTAAATGCTGTTAGGGACATCTTGTAGGGATAAGATGAGAAGCAGCTCTACATTTTTCCAGACTGAGCTTGGTGGACAGAGGACACCTCCTTGTCTGCCTCAACCATTCTGACCATTTATGTTTGGAAATGACAGATAAGTGGATAGGTCCAAATATTATCTGATGTTCCTGACAACAGGAGATAGAGGAAAGACAAAGCAAAAACATAATCTTTTCATCAGTCTACCCACAGCATATTGTAGGTATAACTCTGTGTGTTGGAGCTAAAACTGTGATGTAAATTAAATTGTGCAGACCTATCAAAATATAGTTATGCAAAGTAAATATAGCTAAATTAACAAACAAAAATCTCCCGTAGGTGGTTTCAAAACGGTTAATTATGTAGAATACAGCAACATGTTCTCATCTCATGTCATCACATATCGCCACTTTGTCAGTGGACTTCCGTCTCTACATATTTGGCTCTCGGTATCCTTTTGTGCTCCGTGATGCCGATACCAACACCAGGGATCCATCCACCACCCCTGCTGCCCTATAGGGACCTTTGTGCTCCTTATATTACGTCATCACTAGAGGCATTTCAACCTGACACTGTCTAGTGGCTGGTTTGGCAGGTGCCGTCCAGCTGTGTATCATAATCCTGCAAATAGATTTCAGCTGACACTGTCCAGTAGCGTATCATAAAGCCGTAAAAGGTGACTTTTGATGACAGGAACTTACACAGAAATCACTGCAAAAGCATTGGTATTTGATGACTTTGAAATGAGAACAGGATGGATGTAGGGCGATATACTGTATTTGCAGAAATGGAACATAGTATGTTTTCTGTTGTGTATAATCACCTAAAAATAAGAATTGTTGTTTTTTCAATTTCTTAGAATGAGCCAGACGTAAATTTGACAGTTAAAGCCTAATGTTTTTCTTTTTCTTTTCATTTAAAGCATAAAGTTTAGTCAAGGTTCACTGAGTAACTTAAAATAAAGCAAAAGTCTGAAACATAATTAAATTCTTCTGAGAAATGTCACTCACAAGTCATTATATCCCTGCTAAATTAAAGCATCATCATTTATTTGAGAGTGCATTTAGAGAACAAAAAGCCATTCCTTCCAATAGTTATTACATTAATTATAAGTAAATGCGGTAATAGTTCTACTGCTACACCTTGCAGTGTGACACATTTTGCCAACTGGGCCTACTGCAAAAATTATCAATATGCATGCATGGTGATTAGACTGATGGCCTGAGTACTGGACAGAAAAATAAGTAATAAAAAATAGATAAATAAGAGTGTTGCACCAATGAATTGTAATGGAAAAAACACAGTAACTTGTAGATAGAGGTTATTTCTTTTTCTGTCAATATTTTTCTCTTTCTATCTCTTTTTTCACATTCCCTTTTTTAAATTTGTCATGAACACACAGTAAGTAGTGCAAGCTAAACGCATTATAAAGCATGCTTGGCAGTGGATAATGAGTTTCTGGGCTCAACAGAAAATTGATGCAGCCATCCATTATTACTTGTGGTGTGTCTGTCCTTTGGTACCATCATCATGTAGATCAGCAATGGAGCTTCTTCTATATCAGAACACTCAGAGGAAGACTCACTTACCCGAAACCACATTATTCAGCCCACAACTGTTCTGACACACTCATACTCCATCACACACACACACACACACACACACACACACACACACACACACACACATCCAGCAGAAGTCACCTTGGCAGCGGGAATGCCCTCCAGTAGCTGTTCTTGTCAGGCTCAGAGAGTGAGAGCAGCTTGATGTCGTTGTTATTGTTGTTAAAGTTGTTGTGTACATCAGCCACCAGGGGAAGAGCATGGTGGCCTGGGGTATCTGCTCTGTTGTCAATGACAGTCAATGACACTCTGCTGCTAAGTGAAAAGGATTAGCCAGCTCCCTCTCTGTCTCTCTCTCTCACACACATGCAGAAATACATTCGCTGCACTGTTTTTGCTTGTAGAACATTTTTGGAAAAGAGGTTGAAAAATTATGTAAATGGGAAATTGAGCAGATGATGGAAAGAGTGAGATGGAAACAGCTTGTGGGCATATGTTCTGAGTTCAGCCTTTTGAACATATGGTCTTTACTTCATTCAGGTCTCAGAACACACACATAAACTCACACTTACACCCATACACACACAGATTACAGCACAGATTTCTGACAGTAGTCGTAGGCTTATTTTGTCAAAAGTCTCACACACCTTCATGGGTGTTTTCACTTATAGTAGTTTACTAGGCCTCTGTGAGGACACGGTAACACATGACTGAAATTTACATTGGCAAATTTTTGCCTTTTGTTCACTGCCATTCAATGTGAGTGATAGGACAAATAAAACACGTTTCTTCCAGTGGCAAAGCAAATTCACATCTTTAACTTTAACTTTAGTGAACTTTGACCAGCAAAGTCATTGCCTCAACTGATAGCAGAAAAGTATGTGCAGCTGACCTCACATGACTGTCATTGACTATAATCTTCTGAGTGAGCCAAGATTGGGAATACATCGATTGTTACCGTTTCTAACCAAACAATTCTTTTAAGCTACTGGGTATGAAAAATACTGGCCTACATGAGAGATGCTGCCTGGCTGGCAAGAGTTGGGAGAAAGGAATTAAACATAAAAAATTGGTAAATTTACAAATTAAATCATATTTAGCAGTATTTTTTTATTTATTATTTTATTTGGCTAGATAGCTAAACTGTTATTGACATCACCTGTCAATGTAACATCCGACACTGCCCAAATTTAGCATAAATATTGCTCTGGCAAGTGATGGTCACTGATTGGCATGTGCTCATCATTTGCTTATACTGGGAAAAACTATGATCACTGAGTAAATGGAATTGTGTGACTAATAAGATTCAGAAAGGTGTAAAGTGTCCTAAAATAACAGGTGCAGAAAAACTGACAAGAGATTATCTACTCACCCACACAGTCCAGAGCAAAGGTCTAATCAGACCACATAAGTGAAACACCTGTGTAGGTAAATTATGGGTTTATAAAGGGCTTGTAGAATGCATGTGACCATCCCTAAACTTTTACAAATGAAGAATCTGATCTTTGTTTGTATGAAGCTGTATGAAAAATTAAAGATCAAACTGCTTTTTGCATATTTGGTGTAAAATGATGAGGCAACAACTTCTGTGGACAGATGCTTAAGCAGAAAGTAAACAATTTTACAATTTGATATTTGACATTTTACAACAGGTGATAATCTGAGTGAGCACATACCTGTTTTCCTCATATGACAAGACTAGTTCTCAGCGATGGGAGCTCAAGTACATAAATCAGGAGACAAGTTCAGAGGAGAATCCAAAATCTTAACTATCACATATAGTTTGGTACACAGGCAGTCAGACAGGAACACAATCCAAAAAAGGCTAGGGAAAAGGTTAAGTTAAAAAAACACGAGTGAGGCTCTAAATAACCAGGAAAACTGGAAGGAAGTGTACAGGAACACTAGACACAAGGTACTAAGACAATACGGCACAGAGAACAGGGAGCACACTGACTGAATACACCAGGGAGTCCGGAATAATTGGGCATAGGTGAAACACATTAGGGCGGGGCAGACAATCACAGAAGGGCAAGAAGTGGAGATCTGAAAACGTGGGGAGAGGTGACTAATAAAAATGAAACAGGAAGTGCAACTAAAATATTACTGACTTATGTTAAAAAAATAAACTAGGTAACTTGACCAGACATGACATCAATTTGCAGTTATACTGGTCAATTTCCGTTTGAATGTACTATCAGTTTGTGTTGCTATGCTACGCATGCTCTGCCAAGGAAGTTTTTTTTTTTTTTTTTTTTTCATCTTTCTGCTGTGTTCATGTTTGGTAATCCTCATGGAAAGATGCTTGAGATATTGAGAGTCTGTTGTTGACAAGGTTCCATCTCCTCTGAATAAAATACAAGCAACAGGTGTCTCCTCTGGCGAGCTTACAGTTAGCATTTTATGTCAGGGAGAATACCTCTGTTACATCTAACTATTTCTCCCAGCAGTTTGGCTTAGAACAATGCCAACTATGTGCAAATGTTGACAATCAAATGTCAGTGGGCCAACAAGCAATCAGCCACACATGACATTAAATGTGTGGCATTTGCTTTCATTGCCAGAGGCATCCACATTGTTAGTTTCCTACACTTGCAGTACTTGACATTGCAAGAACAGGGACATCCCTGAGTGTCTTCTTGAGTGAAGTGTAAATTAAAAACATTTGCACTATTCTATCCAGTGACTGACTTTGAATTGTAGAACAATTATAAACTGCAGCAACCCAGGGTTTTTTATGCTATGTATTCATCCAGAATTATGATTATTATTAAATTAGCCAGTGCCACTACAACAACACTTTTTTTTTGTTTGTTTTTTTGCTAAAAGCAACTGGGGCTTCTGCTTAAATGGCCAGTTTCCTATGCTTTACTGTTTTGGTGTACCTGTCAGCATCTCAAAATGTCAGTGCCTCTCCAGTGTCATAGATGGTCAAATACTTTATACTGTAAATTCAATGTTGCTCTTCCCTGAGCAGCATGTTCGATGTGTGATTGACAGGTTCATTCATTAGCTAGTTAGACCATGGGGATTGAGGGCTCGCCAACTTCTGTGTAGAGAGGAGGAGGAATATACAGTACCAGGATCATTGCTGGATTAGTCATCACAAGAAATCCAGAGTGCTCAGAGCAGAGACTATTAGCTACTCCAATATCCAAGCTTAAAACTAAGGGGTGATCTTGACTTTGCCGTCATTGCTCCTCGACTTTGGAACAGCCTGACTCATTAATTTACAAGTCACTACACACTTTCACTTTTCCTTTTTTATAAATTAGGTTTTCTTACAATGTAATAACTATCCCTAAGTTCCATAGTGCATATACAGTATCTGGGGAGAAGCACATATGTTTGCTATATTGAGGCAATTGCACATTGGAAAACAAATTATTGTCTTTCTATTGAACTCTAGTAGTAGCAGAGAAAATGAATATTCATGAGCACAGCACTGGTGAAGAAGTACAAGTATCCTAAATGTTATTAGAAAAGACATTTGCTGTAAGCTTATAATGATATATGTTTCACTAATTGAAAATCATATACCTCCTACGCATGTGTCAGGAGAATTTGTCTGAAAACATCCATTGGAAGAACTCATTTTGAGCGTGTCGCTCCCCTTCAAGCCTATCACACAGTATGAATTCTCAGCTTGCTTTTCTCAAGTAATAACGCAGAAACACTTCAAAACATAAACACAGATAGCCATTTGATACACAGCCTAAGGGCGATCATTGTGATCATCAGGAGGCCATAGCTTTTACGATGGAGCACAGTGTGGAATTTAGAGTCAGGTCGGGTATTAAGATCCTCCTAACTCAAACACTTCACAACTCTGCGGGGAAAGTTTGTTTAACAGTCTTAAATATATGGAGTGTTAGCACTCTTGCTCTGTAGGTGTATGTATCTTTTAATGCAGGCAATCTCCATGGATTTGAGCCACAAAGTGCTATAGGGACTTTAACAACATTAACCTTACATGCACCCACTTTATATTATAACTTTTCCATATTTCCCTGAAGAGAGCGAGTAAGAATTCAATCCTTTCCTCACAGGATACTGGTAACATAGTCTATTCCATCAAAAATGTTCCAAAAAATATAAAAATATACACAAAATACATCAATCTTAAGTTGTAAAAAACATTAGCCAGGGAGGTGACATAGTTCAGTTTGGTTGCAAAGTTGACTGGCACTGGCACACAAGGAAAACTGCAGTTTATTTTAGGTTTAAATGTCAGAGCTTCAGCTATCAGTGCTGTCGCCAATGATTATAATGTATTAACCAAGGTAATAATTGGGGTACCAGATCATGTGTGTCATTGAGGTTGTCAACAAACAACCAAACCAAACAAACTCAATGAACTGTAAGAAATTTTTCACAATAGCAAACAACTTCCTGGATAATTTGATAATTTGTGCACACTCACTGCTCCTGTCCAATAAAGCATTTTGAGTCTCATTATGAATGTGCTCATTTTTGGTTTTACCTCCAAACATTGGTTTAGATAATCTCACTGAACCATTGGCTTGTTTTCATGCACATCTGATCACTTGAATTTCTTGCCCTGCTGAGCTTATTTTTTAGAAATGTTGCCATGTTCTGAGATCTCAGCACAACACAATTGGCAGAGGGAAATGTTAGCATTGTACATTTCTGCAAACCACAAATATGTCACATCATATCACCATTTGTAAACTGATGTAATATATAAGCCAACTTTGTCATCTGAATGGTGGATGGCCTGTCTTGTGGGTGAAATGCCTGCCAAGCCGCAGACTTCTGCAGACCACTGTTCAAGACCTAAAAAGAAAAAAAAACCAAAACAATTATAGCAAGTCATTGCTGCATTCCCAGCAGCTTACTGTGAACCAAATTTGGGTGCTTTGACCGTGACCTGTCATGGTTTTATCCAGCTGTTTTTTAAGCAGGGAAAATAGTTGTTTGTTTTTTCTTTTTTTTACCAAGATATGGGGTATTTTATGCCAAAATTAAATTTTTTAATTTTTCCTTACAGCCCACCACCACTTACCACAAATTAACCACAGTGTTGTTTAAACACAAAGATTGAATGTATCCGCTACTTAACAGAGTACAAATGTAATGTATCCATGGTTTACAGAAATGTTAAATGGCAAAATGTTTGTAGCAATTGGGTTGCTTGATGTATAGCTATCATAACTAACAGAACTGATGTTCATTGTTGCAGAATTCATCTCCCAGTTGTAATAAACTAAAGCTCTTTAAGTTCAGGCAAATTAATTAGATTTCTTTACAAATATGCGAAAAAAATACATCATTTACAAATCTATTAAAGTAAACTAAACAAAATGACTCTACATTTACTGTTTAATCAGGTTGAGCAATGCATTTTATCTTTCATCCAGCTATTATACTGGCATTGTTTTTGTACTTTAGTGAACACTTGAAACCAAGTTTAGGTAAAAAACAACCCTCCTCTGAAAGTGGCAGGCCTACTGAGCCTAATGGGACACACTATCAATGTAATAATGGACAAGAAAGGTTCCTACCTACATTCATCAGGAATGGTCGATATTGTCATACTATAATTGGAATGGAACAGGACTTTAGCCAATTAAAAACCTTTCCAATCTCCTTTCCCATCTCTCTTCTGAAATCAAATTGACCAGGTTACGAGCACACCTAGGGCTCTGAAGTGACTTAGGCTTATTAGTTTTTACCCCCTGCCCATGCCTCTAAAGTCAAAGCTAACAATTACAATCCAGAAGACCTGAGTAGCATTTCTGATGTTAGCCAATTACAGCTACTTCTAAAGTCATATCATCCAATTACCTTTCCTTGCCACCATTGATACTCCAAACCCATTAGCCAATTATACATTTCACACAATGGGTCTCTCTGGCACGCACAAGCAGCTCCTGAAATCTGCAAATTGACATCATGAAAACACATCACTCCCTCAATCTTTTCTTCAAGTTGAAATCCTGTTATTATCAGCCCAAATGGGGTTTCCTTCAACTCCAGCTAAGGTGAAGCGTGCCCCTGTGCACCTTCTCTCTCATGATAATATGGCACTTTAAACTCACCTTCTGTGGAGCAAGATAATGATAACACAGAGAGATGTCTGTGGTGGGCACTGCTTAGCTTCCAGGTGTCTGGAGTAGTAATGGAGAGTTTTTGAGTTGCGCATGTATGTCTTTGACTCATTGAACTGGCATAAAATTAACTGCCTGGTCTCAGGCATCTTTGTGAAATGAACACCGTGTTTGAAATTCAAATAACATACTCTGTGCAGTAAAGGGAAGGCTTACATGAGAGACATGACTAGAAACAAGCCGTGGTTTTACGCAGTGCAGTGTTTGTAAGTAGTGTTGCAGTTTGGAGGGTAGACTGGATGATAATACCCTACACATCCATCCACCACTTTGACCTCCACATCTTTACTTTCTGCCTCATCATACAAATGGTGAACTACTTCCTGCTTTGGTGCTGACCTTTGGCATCGACGTAAATTGTGAGGTGCGGATTCCCCCATGTGGCTGTTATTCCTTGAGACAGTGTGTTTACATAGACTGAAGCAGCACCACACCCAGTCAGAAATTTACACTGTAGATCTATGATGATACATAATATACAAGTGTGCACTTCCTCGTGCCTTCAGATTGTGTTGTTAAAGAAACGCAAGCAAAAGTCATTGTCAGTTGTTTCCCATTGTGCAGTGTAAACCTAATGTATTTTTGTGTGATTCTGATGGAAATTGAGTACCCAGTTTCACTTAATCCTGCATTAATAATGAAATGTAATGAGTTGGCTTTAATAGTATGACGATAATTACTGAGAGACGTCCTTATAATAAGAGAACATGATAAGCGATGTATGTCTGCCCATCATTCTCCTTCATCCTTAAAGGGGACCTGTTGTGTTTTTCCATATTTTCTGTCATATATGTGACAATATCGGATGTTTAAACATGACTGAAGTTTCAAATAAAGAAGTAAATGTATGTAAAAGTAACCTCTGTGAGTAATAACACAAGACATCAAATCATTCTAAATATAGCCAACATTGCTTTATGTAGCTAAATGCTAACGTCAGGGAAACATTTAAACTTTGTTGCCTATTTTGTTAATTTATCCCACCAAATTTGTGTGTGCCAAGAGCACAATTCGGGAGACCCCAGAAACACAGACCAATCATTGAAGACTGGACTTTTTTGGGAGAGGGGCTTAAGGCACGTAAACAGAGCATTCAGCCAGAGAATGAATAAAGATTTTCCAGCACAGACTGTATGAGATGTTTTTTTTTAGAACATTACAGCATGTAAACATGGTCTACTAGAAACACAAATATGAAGAAACAGTTCAACCTATTATGCAACCTATTATGACAGTAATAATAATAAGTTGCCGTCTTGTTGTCTAGATTCTGGTTATAGTTTTGTAAGAAACATACCTGCCTCAGTTTGAAACTTCAGTCATATAGTTGCTAAAAAATAATGTTATTATCCTATATTAAGGACTTTGAGAGGCACCTTTCATCCAAAGAAGCAGTCAAAAGTGCTTCACAGCATAGGTAATATTATTCTATGAACAATTTTGTGCACTATATTTTATCACTGTCACAACAAAACTTTTTTACAAGTCAGTAGTTACCGCTTTCAGCTCATGTGAGCCTGTTACTAAAATGATGATTCACAGAAAAGCTGCTACTGGTGGATGAAAAATGCTGACAGAATAGTACTGAGATATCAGAGAAAACAGCAGGGGGTTCTCTAAAGCTTTCACACAAAATAAATGTACTGACTGGAGATACTGGAGAGAATGCACCGCTGGAGTTTTTGTAAATGATGGCTGTCTTATATCGCCTTGAGTTGATTTTACCAGTGAAATATCACAAATCTAAAACTAATAAGTCAAGTAGGTTTCTGTTAATGCGTGAGAGAAACTGCGTGAACAGCTGATGTTGTCAGTATGCTGCTGTGCCTGTGAGTAGTTTGATCAATAAAGGATATGAAACTCAGGGAGCTTCTGTTAATTTTTAATGACTTTGACTGTTGCTTCTTAATTGTATGTGTTGTTTGTAGTAATAAATTATTCCTGTAACACAAGCTGTTATGAGTTGCAAAGACTACAACAATGAGTTGCAAAGCAACAACAGAAAAACATACAGGCTGCGGCATTATGACAGCATTCAGTATGATTTGCATATATGTGAGAAAGTATTCACTGCAACCATTTTGGTGGGCCTTATTAGTTCCATAAAATAAATCGCCTGATTTCCAATAACACAATCCTGTCTGATGTTCTTTATTGTTGTTCTTTGATGTTTTGATCCCGATATTGCCATAGCAAAATTCTTCCAAAGAATTATCATTAATTTCTTGTAGAAACAGAACAATTTGTTTCTTTGAACAACACAGTCTCATTTTGGCGTGGAGCATCAGATTGGATTTACCAACAATCCCATAATCAAGCTGTGGGGATCTCTGTGATCATGGTTACAATAATAAATATGTGACTACGGTTGGGTAATGATTGAGCTTTAAAAAAAAATCAATATTAAGTTCAATGTTTTATTGACCCACCCATCCACCTCAAACCCCTCTATGTGCAGACTTGTCGCTCTATGATGCTGTCAGCTGACATCTAGTTACTGCGGTCACAAGTTTGTTCAGCTGCTGAAAGCCTCTTCTTGGAGGGACAGGCTCCTTGTGTTCTATCTACTAGTCCCACCAGAGTAATGGATATTTTTATCCAAAAAGCGCTTGAGATGACGATAATTGCGATGCTCCTGAATAATAAGACATCTGTGCATAGTTTAGTTCATATTATATCTATAAAGTCTGTAAAATAATTTTGACTCTACCAGCTTCAGCATAAAGAAATTTCAATAATTTGTTCATTTCAATTTTGTAGCCATCAGTGTTTTGTTTGAATTTCTTTTCTAATGTGGCTTTCAGTGCCTGCAGTATGGTGTTCATTTCTGTGAAGTCATTCTGAAGCTGCTCTCTGACTAGTTCAATTTCAAATTGTTTGCTATGGTTGTGCCTTTGAGTTAAAAGCCATATAAGCTTCTGTTATTAAATCAGTGGATACTGGAGGCTATGTAATTATTACGTTATGTAAGGTCAGAAACAATGTGGGTTTTCTTAAACATTTGTCAGGTATTTCTACTTGGTAAGTCATCACACTAAATCATTATGTTAAAAGATTTTTTTAAAAAAAGGGAAAAAAATGAAGGCCATACACATACGCTTATTCCATTGGCTAACAAGTTGTTGTGTTAAGTATCATGTATAGTTTGCACACGTTGTACAAACTATACTTACACACATGCCTTACTTGTTCCATGCAAATCAAATATTGTTTTTCTTTTCCAAACATTAGCACACTTGCATGCAACAATGTTTACCTGGTGAAAGAAAATTAAATATATATATATATATATATATATATATAAATTATGCAATACTGCAACTTTTTGTCTTGATTCTTTGTTGCATTTATCTAATTTAGATTATTAAAACCAAAGTACCCGGTTGTAAAATGTGACTGGTAGGAAAATATAATTATCTGTCCACTCTGCCACTGAATTGCCACTTTCTTTTTAAAAAACCTGCAACTACATGGTCCTGGGCTTGCCCCATGACTCACCCTAGGAGTGGCAGGGTAAATTACGATGCCAACTTTTATATCCTCTACCTTTATCATTTCTTTATCCAGGAGTTCATATGAAAGACAATAACAACCAGCCTTCACAGTGCCTGCGTTTTGTAGGAGTATAGTCCCTTTGTCTGAAGAATCAAAGCAGCAGAGGAATAAAGGTAATATTAAAATGGTTTCTTCTTATTCAATCACTCGCCTTCCATGGGGTTTGTTTGTGCCTCTGTTCATGGGTTTTAATGCAGTTATGATTTGCTCTGTGGCTCTTGTAACTCAGTTACTAGTTATTGCAATTGAATACCGATTGGCTGCATGTGTACGGGTGAGTAATGCATTTAAGGTATATCCTGTGGAGTTTGAATCATTTTTGTTGACCACATAACAGGGTTTGTGATGCATGTGGTACATTCTCTGGTGATTGTATAGTCATTTGTGGTTTCATCTTTGGTTCATTAGCAGTCGTCTTGCTTTTGATCAATACTATCGACCACAGGCACACTGAGAACATCCTCTGCAATAAAGACACAAATGTTTGCTTTTATCCGTGTGCATCCTTTATCCTGTAAAGCATGCTTTAAATCCTTTCTTTTTAAATACAAGCGCAACCACTGTGTCCACCTGAAATATACATAAATGAGTGAAAAGTTTTGCAACATTTTGAAAATGTGTTTAACTATTCGTATTCATTTTGAGATTCAAGCACAAATGTCATTACTTTTGAATTTGTTTTATTTTATTTTTTTTTAGCATGACAACATTCCTGAACCAGAAAATGGAAACACATTGCCAAAAAATCCTGGTAAGTAGTTACAACCTCTCAAGGCAACCCACTTCAGTAAATGTGCCACTGATTTTCTTCAAATGTTCTTAATGTGCTTGAGTAATTTTATGAGAACTCATCTTCTCTTTCAGCAGTTATGTAGATGGGAATGTGGCTTGTTCAGGTTTTAAAACACTTCTACTAACTCTCCAAAAAGAGTGAGCTGGCTACTGTGTTCCAGTGTGTTCTTCATCACGTAAAAAAATTCTAGGTAGAGCAATGAGTGATCTGAAATGCTTTAATTGTGCTTCAGAACATGTTTGCACAAATCAGTTTCATTTTGGGTTAAGTTAGAGAAGCATTTACCTTGATGTGCATTGTCTTGCTTATGCTGATCTATATCCCAAAGCTAAGATTGTTTCATTAGTTCATCACTGTATAAGGATATATTGAATTGTGCACTGCTGGACACATTTTCACCCAACATGTTCTCATCCCAACTCATCATACTGCGGTATGCTACTGCCGTGATGTCTCAAGCTCATGGTGGGATTATGCTGCACGTGGTTATGTTTAGACAACAAAAGCCCCAACGCCGGGATGTCAACAAATGCCCATGCTGACACAGATGTTTAAGATTAGGGGAAAGGGGCATATGGTAACATATAGAAAAAAAAAACATATAACATTCAGACAAGAAGAGAACACCTATTCCCACATCAAAGTCCGAAGTTTGATGGAACCACCGCAACCGGTCTTATTTTCCGTGTGGCTGTGTTCTCAGCTGATGCTGTCCAGGGGCGTATCAGTCAGATTCAAAGCTGAAAAGCACTTTCAAAGTGGTAGTATTTGACGACTTCTGATTGAGAATGGGCTGGTAGGTTACAATGGAGTAAGGAGCAGGAGTAAAAAGAAACAAGGATTCAACCTGATAAATGCTGTAACAGAGGCAAGAAGTGACAGAGAAATGACAATAATGGAAAGCATTGCTACACCAAGAGCACTCATTAACCTGTCCCCTCCTATCCAACCCTGAGCGTTCAGCTTTTTACAATGAAGGAAAACGATGGGCCAGAAAAAGGGAAGAAAAGAAAGAAAAAGCCCTTAATTTAGTCCCCCATCCTGATCTCATGAGGAGAAATTGGAAACAGATACACAGCTCTTGGGACCTTGAGGAAATTAAATACTGAATTCAATGGGCAGACCGACTCAATCACAGCACGCTTTTGTAAAATGATTCGGGAATTGAATCCCTTGCCGCTTAGCTGGGGATGTTATTGCTCTTGTAGCTATTTCTGTTTAACTAGGCCCGGGCACAGGCTGGGTCACACGCACGCATGCACGCACGCGCGCACACACACACACACACACACACACACACACACAGACATACATGCATATCCATCTAGACAGATACATTTAATATCACACACATGCATCAGCACACACATATACACATATCTGCAAACACACATGCAGATCTGCGGTGTTTAATACAGAAAATGTAGAATCTGTCACAAAAAACACGCAGGTTGAATCACCTTTGTTTTTCACGAATGAGAAATAGCAAGTAGGAAAGCAAACATAATATGAAAATGAAAAGATCAGTACTTAATTAACAGATATTAAACATAATGGATGCCTGTATAAATTTGAAAATAATAGCGAGTGTCATCACAAGTATTTTTTCATAAGGAAACTCAAATACATCCAATGTGTGCATCGTTAGTCATAACTTTTACACAAGGGAATATAAAGAAATCCGAGTTAAAATATTTTGAAGTTTCGATTTAGATTTACTTCCCTCTCACCATCATCAGTCACTGGAACGATAAAATCCAAGGTGAGTGAAGTTATAATGATGCTTTACTGTTTTTTGTTTTGTTTTGTTTTTGCCTTTTTAATTAAGGATAAATGTGTCCTTGAAAATTCCAACATTTTGTTGAAAGATATATCTGAAATATGGAAAAACTTATTGAGTTAAGTGATTCAGGCATTGCTAAGTTATGAATATTTCAATGACAATATGCAGATTTGTGTTTCACACTCATGTCCGCCACATCTGATTGGTAAACAACTATTTGCCCAACTTACTTCTTCCTCTCCTAGGACACCAAGGACACAGAGACTTTTATAGTTTATAGGTTCATAACAACATATGCAGCAAAAGCCTGTCAGTTGGTGACTTTTCAAAGTAAACATATTGCACAAAAAAATATGATACATAATTATATTGTTAGAGTAATATTAAAATACTGAGGAGAATACAGAAAAATACTATGTAGAGGATGTAAATAAAGACCATAGATTTATTTGCCTGCACTTACAATGAGACTGAACATAAGTCTTGTGGTCAAAGTGGCACATTAAAGAGTAATTTCAATGCAAATACGGCAACATATTAGAGCAGTACCCACCAGGTGCATTATTCAGTGCCAGATAAAGCCATGGCTATGATAAAGGAGTGCCCACATTAGAAGGATAAATTTACAGTAGGAACAAATGTGGATGTCTGACTTATTTTTACCAAAAGTCTGAGTTTTTGATGAGTTTTTTATGAGTAAAATGCAACCCTGAAGGTTTCATTTTTGAATGGGGTTTTTAAATGTCCTCATTTCCAAAATGCAGAAGTAGTGTGAACACTCAGCATAAGCTTAAAAGAACATACTGTATATCGGTGTTGCTGAAGCAGGATGATGTATTTTACGATGTCGAGTGTAAAAGAGAAGGAACATTTTCACATTTTTATGGCAACTTTTACAGCAAAGCTCTCTGTTTGGCTGAACAAAAATGATTGTTACAGTATGTACTGTTCAAAGTTTTGTGTGCTCATATGGGTATATAATCTGTGTGTCTGATGGAATGAAACAAGATGTGGTGCTGCAGGTAAATCCACCTTTTTTTTATTTTCTGCGTGTATTTGTCATTACAACATGTGGTGTTGGCCCTCACCAAAGCTCCATTGGCAATTACACCTTGTCTAAAACAGCACAACACTAGCCAAACAGCTGCAGTCCTCTGTCATGCATCATCCCTTGCTATCAGTGGCCGCACAGAACTGACACAGTTAGTTGTGTTCCAAGGGGAATAATTCGTGGACCTGAAGCTACTGGTTAGTGGTCATAGTTACGTGCATAAAGCAGGAGTCCAGCACAAGACTCTTTAGCAGCCACGTAACAGATTATATGAGAATTTACCTTTCCTTTTCCATGATACTTTGATTGACCTCATCTTCTGCTGTGATGCAATTTGTTTTCTGTTATGTTTTTTGTTTTCTATTGTTCTTATTGTGCCCTGCGATAGTCTGGTGACCTATCCAGGATGTACCCCCCCACGCCAAATGTCATCTAGGATTAACTCCAGTCCCCCAAAACCCTTGCGAGGACAAGCGCTTATGGACTAATGAATGAATGAATTATTGTATTTATCTGTTTATGTGCCCATTCAGCTATTTGATCAAATGGAGTTGTTTTTAAATGTGCTCTACAAATGCATTTTTACTTGACTTGACTTAATATGTTTCTTTTGCTTTTTTATGGTAAAGAGAAGCTTAGAAATGATATTTTCACTATGAGGAGTAGACATATCTAACAGTGGACTTTGTACATAAATTACCATACACTGCAAACAACTAAACACCACAAAAAGTTTCATCAAAAGAATGTGCATTGGCAGTTTGAAAAACGATTTCCTTGTCATACTGAGGCCTACTGCCCAAGACCTTGTCTTTTTCTTCCCTCTGCAAAAGTTTTTTAACTGCTGTGTCATACCAAATATTTTAGGAGAATTCATGGCATTCAGCTTTCAGCTTCCAGCCAATGTTATCGAAACGAAGTTGTAGAAATCAGCCTCTATTCAGACAGAGGCAAAAAGAGACTATCTCGAAGGTTATGAATTCATGAACAAAAGACAGTGTGTTTAAGGACACCTGCCAAGGGTGAGATTAAGAGATGTACGTGACACACACCTGTGTGTATAAGCACCTTTTCTAGCATTATATTATATAGGAATTGTTTATTGTTTAATTTATTTGACCTTTATTTAAAATATTAATACTTCTACAACCTACAACCTTCATCTTTCTGTGTTTTACAATTTACTTTTTTATTTATTTATTTTTTTATCTGCATTGGTCAAATGTCATCACAGTGACAGAGAACGCAAATGCAGTTTTAAGTGAGTAATGGAAATCAGTTCTACTTTATTCCCTTTCTTGTTTCCAACTGTTGGCAATGGGAACGGAGTATCTGCCTACAAACTCTAATCCAAAGGTGGCAGTGAGGAGAATTTGTGTTATAGATTGAGTTTCTTGTTGGGCTTTAGGATTCAATAAGGTCACCTGTGCGTGTGTGTGTGTGTGTGTGTGTGTGTGTTCTCTTTCCAGAGTAAGGTGCCCTGCCTATCAGGGAAGTTTGATCACATGGACACGATATGGTGAAGCTAATGATTAATGTTCATCTGGTGATCAATGCACACACACGGATCTCAGCACACATGAATGCAAATACCACCAGACACTGAAGCTTACACCCTGGAACATACATCTACGTGTTCATGGGCACCAGCATATACAAATCCCCTCCCTACTTGCAGCGTCCAGTAAACAGAATCCATCTCAAACAGGATTTTATTCAGTTTGTGTTGGTGAGTGAAATGCTGACTCCAGACTGAGAACATAATGCAAAAATACTGTCATACTGAGCCATTCTCTGTTGATGTACTGTGGGCTGGAAAACGCTTTTGAAGGAAAAGTCTGGGGTTATTCGCTACATTTTAGAATATCTTTGATTATACCAGCAGCCACTGCAGGAGTTTGTTTATCCAGCACATTTTAATACTTATACCACATCACATTCTCCACAACCAGCATACACACTTTGATTCTTTTGCACAGAGTTTGCTTTTTATTCCTGCGTTCACCTTGGTTTCCTCATATGGAGTAGAGACAAGTGAGTTGGACAAGAGACTCTAATTAGCTAGTACTTGTGAAATGGGATTGAGGTTGTTAGTAATGTTATGACTGGCAAACAGTCAAGGCTGTCTTCCAATCTGCTGGGAAAGGCTTCAGCGCTCTTGTCAGTTTGGAAAGGAATTAATGAAGGCTGATAGTTAAAAAAATAATAATGGCATAGAAGTGCACACAATCAATGGCTTAGTCTGTGATTTTCAACAAAGATGTCAAAGTAGAGAGTCCAGTCCAGCTTGAAAGAGATGAAAAAATGTGTCATCAGTAAAAAACTTCTTACTGTTCTTCTTACCCAAATGTGCTCTTTGTAGTACCTCAAAGGGATTTTTTTGTCTATTCACACCTGAACATCTGCCTGCTTTCTTCATGGCCTTGGCACAAATATTTTGTAACATGTTAGCAGTGCGTGCAAAATGTTGACCCCACTGACTTCAAGAGCGCACACATCGTCAGTCCATGTTATTTAAGAAAGGCATTGTATCATTCTCCATTCTGCTTTTTTGCAATTTTAAAGCTAAAATGGCTGACCTTCTTAACCTTATCCACCACCTCGCTCACACTCCTTCATTTCTACCTGACTTGCAACGTTACAAAACGCACACACCCACATGCTCGCACACATTCTCATATTGAGGGCGAAGAGAGGTTGCCTTCCATTTGCATGTGTTTTATGCTAAGCTGAAAATTGCATTTGTTGATGTTCCGGGATTAGCTTATTCAGGATTTACTGGAAAGCAGTGGGTTTTCTAAACAAGCCAGAGAGGATTTGGGCTGTGGAGGGACTCTGTGTGTGTGTGTGTGTGTGTGTGTGTGTGTGTGTGTGTGTGTGTGTGTGTGTGTGTGTGTGTGTGTGTGTGTGAGCGTGTGGGTGCACATGCGTTTCCAGCTACATGTTCAATGGTGTGGACATGTTTACCTTCCTAAATTTGCTCATTTTGAGTTTATCTTTGTGTGCCTTTGTTTGTGTGAAAGTGCATTTATGTACATAAACATGTGCATGTAATTGTTAATGTGTGTGTGTGTGTGAGAGAGAGAGAGAGAGAGAGAGAAAGAGAAAAAGAGAATTAAAGTGGATATTGTGTGTCTAAGAGTGTGTGTGCCAGCATATCTTTTCGTATGTGTTGGCAAATGACATAAACAAACAACAGCAGTAGAGAATTTGGCCTCGTCACGCAACAATTTCCCCAGTGTCGGCACACTTCGAACTCCCATAATCCTCCGTTAACATTCCCTAACACTGTCAGCAGGGGCTGTGAAGGCATTGGTTTTAAATCCAGTGAGTTATAGCGATTGCTTTAGTGGTCACAGCACAGAAGATTGTACATTCCTCCCTAAATTTATAATTTATTTGGCTGTCTATATTCTTATCGGCATTGTCACCTTTACAAAGGTTTGACCTTTGTTTTCCCCCTTTTAAATCATCCTTTACAAATTCAGCTTTTACTGCTAAAAAAAACAGACATCATCTGTCTAATGTTTTCTTTCTATCTTTCTATCTGGCTTGATAGATATGTAGCTAGATAACCAAACCAAACTGTACACAGAAAATGTAAGTACATGTACACAGAGTAACTGTCTTTGATGGCAATCTCACTGAGACGCATTGTGCCAGGTGCGACTGCTCCAAAAATGCCTTGGAAGTGCATCTGAAAAAACAGTTGGGAACACCTGTGGAGCGGGGCTGTGTGTGTGTCACCCAAAATGACATTGATGAGTAGTGGGACCGCCAGAAAACATGTTGTACAGCAGCAAGAGAGGGGTGCTGTACCAGAGGGAAACAATGGTTTTGCTTGCAATGCTTATCTTGGGATGTGTTTCGGTATGACCGGACCCCTAGGCCTTAACCACCTGTTAGCGTGGTTTTAATTCAGCCAAGTCACCAGAAGAAAATGGTTGCATTATACATATTCTTAAACCATGCTTATCATACCAACATTTCTAAAGTGACCTGGTAAATGAGCTGACTTTGTCATCAGTGGATGAAGGTGAATGATGGCATGTCACCTGAGTGAGATGCATGCCAAGCTACAGATCACTGTTTGAGCCTAACAAACAACAGCAGTTGTTTTTAGCAAGTCATCGCTGTGTTCCAGCTGCTTTTCATCTACCCAACATGGGTGTTTTTTTGCAAACCATCACTGTGTTTTCACAAACAGCAGTTATTTTTAGACAAAATATGACGTTTCTCTAACCATAACCTATTGGCTTTTTTTCTAAAACCTAACCATATGATAGCCTCAAAGTTGTTGAAATGAGAAACATAAAGTTTCAACATGCAAATGTAAAGTGTCCGTGGTTTGCAGAAATACACAATGCTTATATTTATTTTGGCAACTGAGCGGTGTAGTTGTGCATAGTAGAATCAAACTGTGTATGCTGGCTGTAGAAAGCTGGGAAAGTATCATTTGGCTTAACATTCATGTAGCAGATTTATTCAACTTTACTTTGTAACACCAGCACAAAAAATAGCTCATGTTTCCAGTGCTATATTGTCAATTTTTTCTAAATCTATGGAGCGCATCTCTATGTCAGGGGACTTGGTCATGATTCACACACACACACACACACACACACACACACACACACACACACACACAGAGTGAATGTGAAATAATGTAAAATATGATCAGATCCATGCTGCTAGTTTGGTTCAAATGTATGCATGATTTATTCACACAGCTCCCTCTTGCTTTTGACAGAGTTATGTAAGGTGAGACTTTGTTTCTCCAGCCAAGATGAGGAGGATGAACTGGCAGCAGGAGAAAACAAGTAAAGTAGAGAAGAGGAGGTGGGAAATGCAGGGATAGAGGACAGACAAGAGTCTCTCAATTACAGTACTCTCCTCTGGAGGACCTGAAAAAAACGTCCCCAGGAATAGAAATTTAGCATGAGACCAAACTAGACCCGAAAACATTTCACCTCCACAGATAGACAGACTCATATGCTTAACAATTTGATATTTATCTGATAGAATCCTGTCTTGACACTGTGTTCCACCATGCAAAGTAGAAATAAATAGATCCTCACCCCAAGTGGCTCCTGTTAGAAGGACTTAAATGCTGTATAACATTCAAGCCAGCAGCTCTTGCTCAAACTGTTCCATCAACAAGTTCTCATCCTAAATCGCCCCATATATGGCTGCTCTGCGGTGGACTTCTGCATCTACATATAATGCTCTAGGTATCGTTCTGCATCTGCTATTTACATTACAGGATGCTCGGCTTGTTACCACAAGCACATGGTGGGTGCATGTGGTCGTGTTTAGGCAACAAGAGCACAGGACTACAAAAGCAAATACCGACAGAGACGGTTAGAATTAGGCTTCAAAGGCACAGATCATTAGGTCAAAAAGGCACATGGTAAGGTGTAGAAGAAAAAAAAAACACTGTTTGAAAGACCATGGAATGGGGGTAAAGTGCTGGTTTCATTATCAATATGCAGGTGGCAGGTGCAATTTTAAGAACTGGTACACCACTGGTAGATGCCAAACTTCATATATGGCTGCCATTTGGACTGTTACCTTTATGCTGATAAGCTAGGAAGCAATCCTTAACCAAAAGCCAGCCATTTTAAAGGCTGTCCTGGCCTAACATTTAATGCAGCAGCACGGCCACTTTCACATTTAAGTTTCTGACATTTGTACTTCTTCTCCCCCCCCTTTTTTTGGGCCACTCCTTTTCACGACACAGTAAAAACATAAGCTCATGGCGCAAAAGTGATTGCTCTCTCATATTGTTTCCTTGATTTATAAATAGGGTTTGACTTTGAAGTGAGAATTTATTGCTCAAATTGCCCAAGTTTCTAAAATTAACACCTCAGCCTGTCCTTTAAACTTGCCTTATGGGATGTAAAAAATAATTTTCATAAGTTTTTCTGTCAAACAGATAAGAATTGGGGACAGAACTGCACATTATCTAGGGAATATGTAGAGATAAAGCATGTTCTGTATTACAAAAATTCAATAGTGTCTGTGACTTATTGGCACTATCTGTATGGCGGATGTGTGTGTGTGTGTGTGTGTGTGTGTGTGTGTGTGTGTTTGTCTGGGTGTGTGTATACACCTGCATTGATTATCAGTGCAAATGATTGACAGTCAGCTGCTGGTAGAGGACGATAAGACACACTTCTTACTCTTGCCATCTCTCTTTTTCAGTCTTCATCATTTTTTCTGTCTATACTTCAACTTTTTTGTCCTTTTCTTCCATTTTCTGCCTCTCTTGCTCTGCAGACACAACACCCATGTAGTACCCTCAGTCTGATGATAACATTGAATAACTTGAATATAATCTGATAAAATATGTGGATTGCTGCACCAGCACTGGTAATTGTTTTTTATCACAGCTGTAAAACTTTTAAAAATTGTGTTTTTATCAGCTGCTGTAAGGATAAAGAGGGGACTGATATCCAACAAGGATCCTCAGCCACAATGGAGACATTACAGTTACGCACTGTGTGCATCGAAGAGCTCGTCTGGAGGAGAAGAGGCAGCAGGATTACATGCACCCATTTTATGGTTTCCAGTTTGATTTCTACAGTCTGCTGGCTGGTTACTGCATGACTAATGTTGTACTGATTTTTTTCCATCAGTGTGCTACCAACTGATACTTGAGCCTTTAACCTTAAGCCATGGGTGTTTTGACCCCTCCATAGAAAATCAGTTTGATGAATATGAATAAAATCATGAGCATGAAATCAATGTGAAGATGCACCTAAGACTTTTTCTGTTCCTTACAAGAGGCATACAGTTACACAAGTACAGTAGTATATGTGTTTGAGATTCAGCTGGATAATATGCGGTCTTTGCAAATAAGGACAAGTATTTTAGAAATTAGCTTCACTTGTGTTCCTTTTTAAATGTTTATACAGATGGTTTGCTCACTGTTAGGTGTTCTGTAGATGGGTGTCTGGTTGATTGTAACAGTTACTGAGATATGTCTATCTTGCTGCCTTATCTTTTTAGCCATGCTAGCAGCTAGTCAGTCCACCACTTTGGGCGGGACTGAAAAATATCAGAAACTATTGGATGAGTTGCCATTTAATGTGGTACAGATATGCATGGTGCCCAGAGGACAGTTTCTAATGACTTTTTGGTGACTTTTTCATCTGGTGCTATCAGCAGGTCAAATTTTTCATTTGTACACACATGGCACTAACTGTAGAGCCATTTAGACATAGCTGCTCAAGTAAGCTGGCCTCTAGCAGTGAAGTTTGCTTGTTTTTTTTTCATTCATCATTTCTCTTGGTAGCTCTTCAAATGTGGATGGTTTTGGCATTTTAGTTAACAAAATGTTTCCTTTTAGATATTTTATAATAGTACAATATTTGTTCTCTCATTTGAATTGGGTCAAGAAGACAGAAATAGCAACAAAGTTTATCGGACATTAAAAAGCATCACAGCAAATATTTTGTGTACATTTTATAATCATTTAAATGAAATTATTACTCTGATTTCACTATTCTGTGGTATCACTACAACACATAGGATCATCTCTGATAAATTTGTCAATTTGTACAAGTGTTGACATCAACACATTTTCATTTCTACTCATTGCATGTCGCCACTTTGCACCGGACTCCTGTGTCTACATAATACGAGTCAGGTATCCTTCTGTGTCTGCTATTAACGTTCCCAGATGCCACTACCGTTACATCAACAAATGCACATGGTGGGCTGATGCAGCACATGGTCATGTTTAGGCAACAACAGCACATGGCAACCAACACTGGGACGCTGAGTGGAGTTAAAGCACATCCTGGCACGGATGGTTCAGTTTAGGCAACAAGGGCATGGAGAGTTAGGTTAAGGGGAAAGAGACACATGGTGAGGTATAGACAAAAAACAGTATGTTTACATGGGAAGCGGGTTAGGGTTAGGGTTAGGGTTAGGGTTACCTGCCCTATCAGTGCCCTTGTGCTCTTTTTATTATGTTGTTATTGGCAGAGATTCAACCTACCGCCATCCTGGTACGTTCTTAACGGATGCTGCCCATGCACTTATGTGGATGTGCCAGGTACCTTTTGGTGTCACACACTCACCCCTAAATTCCACCGGGTCAGCAGCAAGTTACGGCCAAGGCACGGCCTTCAGAGCCGATCGTGGACGTTCTAGTCAATACTCATTATTCCACCGGGCGATGTGGAACGTCTCAGCAGCATCCCAGAAGCAGCTCGCCACTCTGTGTAATACGCAGCGAGTCTATTTTCGACAGAGCAGATTGTATCAGGCAGAAAGTCGGCAGCACTGCATCCGGTCAATTCTCAATTTTCACCTTGCACGGACTTGAGATCCCTTTAACCTCCTCACCAAAAAAAGCAAAAGGAAATTTCTTTCTTTGCATTTTTTATGTCCTTGGCTATAATAACAAGAATCCATGTTTGTTTTATTTTTCTTTTCTCTTTCTTTCAGTCATTCTTTTTGGCCTCATCTGCTATGAAATGCAGTGAGAGTGATTTTCAGTGCTAGACAAAATGCTGCCCATTCCCCTGAGACACCTTCTTTATAAATGAACAATGGCAGCCTGCACATTTAAAGGCATACATGAGTGCAAATGCACATTTCAAGCACCCATCAGTGTAATAGAAGCAAGGCAGATGGCATTTGTCATGATCCTTACATGCACAGGTATTTCAGTTAGTGCACATTTGTCCATCACCAGCTTGTGCATTGTGTAAAACCATGACATACCCAGTCTGAGTTTCATGTTGCAGATCTGTTTTTCCTGTCTTTGGAGCACAAGAAGAGGAAACAAGAGTCACTTTGTCCCCTGAAAGAAAAATAGCAATAATTAATCTGTGTGCAGTAGAAGTTTGTGCCAACCCTTCCACAGTTCATGTTGCCGCTGCAAAACTGTCTTATTAAGGTTTTAAACTTGCCTGTGACTTCTACAAATTATTTTGGGTTTCGTTTTCTTTTCTTTTTTCTTGGGTACATGGAGTAACTATATTTGGGTATTGAACAATCTATAGTGTGTATAAGAGAAAGCATCTGGCATGTTGTTTTCATAGTACTACAGACAGACATAACAAGGATAGATTACAGCAGTAGCAGAGACAAATAGCCACTTCAGAGATGTACACTTAAAAACAGTTTCAATGAGGCTTTTAGTTGGAGATGCATTTTCACACTTTACCCCTCTTTTTCAACATGATTTTTTGAACAAGACATGGCATCCTAATGTAAATGAGATTGATGAGAACTGTTTTAAAGATGGATTATGGAAAAGGATTACTGTGCTCACAATTACATTCCTCCGGCGGGATGTAGGCAGATGGTGAAATTCAGTAAAAAGCAGTATACCTCTGGTTTGTCCATAAGTAAGATGAAAAGGGGTAGTTGGAGAGACCACCATACTACTACTACTACTACTACCACTACTACTACTAACAATAATAATTAATAACAATAATAATAATGATGATTAAATCTCGATGACCCTCTCTTAGATTTTGTCCTCACCAAACTCAAAGTTTGGGGAAGTATTGGAGATGGATTCTTTTCACTGGCATCGGAGTGGAAAGCAAGTTAAATCTCTATTTACAAAATCCCAGTGTGTCAAGTTTACTTTGTCTCCTTTGGCGTTGATGTCCGAAACAAAAACAGCTGAACTGGTCCCAGCAAGAGGAAGTCCCACATTACATCATCTCTGTGTTGCTGTCAGAGAAAATGCATTTTCGTTTTCATTGTCTTCATTTTTCTCTATGTGAAACTCTTATCGCTTCTCTGTTTTGATAACCACACTGACTGCAACTTCTTTCAAGGTTTGTGAAACCACAACTTAATGTCTTATCTGTATATTGTATGCTATAATCTATATTGGTGATTCCAACATGTTCTCATCCTAAGTGGTCACATACTGCCACTTTGTCAGTAGATTTTCGCATCTACATATTACACTTCAGGTATCCTCCTGCATCTGCTGCTGACATTCCTGAATGGAGCAATCATCACGGTCATGTAAACAAAGGCACATGGTTAGGATTATTAGGCAACAAAAGCAGGTGATTATGTTTAGGCAACAAAAGCCTGTAGTTAGGGTGAGGAAAAACTGTCATGGTTTGACTCTACAGTCATATGAGAAGCGATCACCAAGCTCCCAAGAGAAAGTTCTGTGTTAGTTGGACCAATCGACCATCTCTCCTTCCCACCCTATAGGGACCTTCCAGGTCCCTTTATTATGTCATTACCAGCAGCATTTCTACCTGATGCCATCAGTGGCATATAGTACGGATGGACTGACTGTGTTATAAGCTGATACTGCTTGACCATGTATCATACCACTGCACCAGGTGCCATCCAACCAAGTGGTCTGTCGCATTTTATCCTCCAACTGTGACAACAGATAAAATGCACCTGAATTGGAAGGCATGGATGAGGTGCAGTAGCCAGTTAATGATGGTGAGTAGCATATTTGAGTGGTTTTACTGGTCGCCATTAAGAGAGCTGTACTGTGTCTCTGTCTGGGAAAGTGTTTTTTCATATGTCCTCATGCGATCTTCAAAGGTCTGGAGGTAGATGGTAAGGCCTGATCTTTTATAAAGCCTTTTCAGCAGACAGCCAGCAGACTTTGGTAGTGAATCAGTTGGCAAGAAAACACAATTCCAAATCAAACATTTGTGATGAGTCTCTTGTTGGACACTTATGCGTCAACTCGTACTCAGGTATGTATGAGAAACAAAATGCACAATGCTGCTTACATGAATAGTCAAAACCCACTGCGTCAATTTTAATTATAGTATTCATTTGTGCAAGCGCCAGGGACATATTGTGTGCAATTTATCACAAAAAATGGATAAACATATCCGTCAAATTAAAAAGGATTGTAGGAGGAGGTGTAAGCAGTGCCTTTGTAGAGGTGAATCCTCTCGAAAAACCTCCCCACTGTAATGCAGTGGATTTAGGTTTAATTACAACCTTGTTCACACATGCAAACACACACATACATACACACACACAAGAAATACATGGTTCATGCACACACACACTGTAGATAGAAAAACAAACTCCCCTTTTGCACTGAAGTAAACACAGACACACAAAAAGCAAATTTTGCCTCTATTTGCAAAGCAAGAGACATGAGGACGTGCAAACAGAAGGACACACACGAACCATTTGGGCACATAAACATAAAGATTGTAGGTGTATATAATAAATACTGAGATTCTTGCAGACTTCTTCACCATAGATCATTTAATGGCAAGAAAGATAACACTTTTTCTATGTACTGTGCAGCTGATGAAATAGGTAAAAAAGGAAAGGAAAAAAAAAACATTGGTATTACTTTTATTCTAAAATATTTTTTTTCACAGTGATATGGAATAACTTTTTATAGCTCTGTATAGAAAGTGGTTATATAACAAGGGTTTTCCATCAATCTGTGGTCTGGGTCTGTGATAGAACACCTCAGATTGTCAGCAGCCCTACAGAGAGTGAGTGACTCTGAATCTTACACCCAGCAGTCAGTGAGGGATCATTAGAGGTGGAGAAATTCTTTATTCCAGTGTCTGCCCTAACTGAAATTAAGTCAGAGAAAATACATGATTTAAGGACATACTAATTTGAACTGCTAACTCCTACTTACCAGTAGAGAAGCCCTTTGTGGCCTAACTTACAGTGAGAGAGATGAGAAGGACATAATAATGTTATTCTTGTTGTGTTTACCAGCTAGAATGTTATACTGTATTTGTCTGTGATTGACAGTCCACTCCATTAAAGTTTGCTAGTGTGAAGGGTGAGCTGTATGAAAGTCACCAGAGACCAGGGTTCACACCCAGAGTCCCATTTCTAGTTACATTTAGGCAACAAAGCCATTTTGGTCAAGGAAAAACATAATTTTGTTCACATAATAAATCAACCAACTCCTCTTGTCTCATGCCTCAAGTCAATATCGACTTTTCAAGATTTAATTAAGACCAAAATCTTTCCCTAATCTTTACCTTTAATGGTGCTGTGAGCTCCTAAACATAACTATTAAAATGTTTGACCATGCTTTCCTTGCTACAAGTAGAAAATGTTACTGTATGCTGTAAGGAAAACAAAAAAAAATTTCAGCGATTTGCTACACATATTCGGTATTAACATTTTGCAACTTGGCAGATATGTTAATTAATTATGTTTCACTATTTTATTAATAAGAAAAAATAAAACATAATTGCTTTAGTAAATTAGTGTGTAAATGTAATACAGACACTAGTGTACAAAACAAATTTATGCCAACATACACAAATCCAGTGTTGTTTTGTTTTTGTTTTTTGTTTTTTGTTGTTTTTTTTGGGGGGGGGGGTCTTGCAGCTGATGAAAGGTCCCTCCTAAGAGCTGTGCTTGTGCTAACTAAAGCAGCTAATGTGTTAACTTGTAGTAGGGGATTGTAGTAGAGAGCAACCGATAGCTGGAATCAAGTTGTTACCCTTTACTGCAGTGTTAAACTGGACCCAAGGGCAAGACCACAAGACAAGGTGAAAAGGGGTAAAAAGGAGTTTATTGTAGAATTTTTGCAGGTGAATGAAGTAGGCAGATTGAAGTGAGGCTGAGGCTGGTGGTGAGGCTGGAGTTGAAGTTATTGAGGTGTGGCTGAAGCTGGGCAGCTGTGTGGCTTATGGCTCTGTTTTTTTTAGGCTGAGGCAAGGAGGCAGTGTGGCTTACAGCACAGAAGGATCTGTGGCTTACATAACAGGTGGCAAAAGACGGGGCGGCGTGTGTCTGAGGCACTTAAGTTCGGAGGAGAGAGGCAACCAATCAACAGTGGAGAATCAAACTGGAAGAATGTTAACCAAAAACAACACTGGAGATGAGCCAAGTGTACCACTATGAAGAGCGGAAACAATCTGGCAGCATGGAATGAGTAACAGGTGTGCATGCAGAGCTCCAGGACCAGGAAGCCACGCCCAGCCTCAGAAAGCATACAGAAACTCAGCAGCAGAAAGCAGCAAAAAAGGAAGGAAAAATATATGAAAAAAAACCCACAAAACCCACACCACCAAACAAGTGATGTGAACACAGATGCTTCGTGCATTGAGCCAGCATGAGCCAAGATGTCAATTGTGTTGCCCAGCACAAATTCCTGTCTTTGCATCGACTTTGTATGCAGTTGTGCTGCACAATAAATTACTTGCATTTGGTGTGAACGCATCATAGTACTGCTACTGGACTGACACTAATCCAGCTTGAAGGTATTAACATTAAGACATACTGTAAGTAATTTTAGGATGAGGTTAGCCATTCATGTGCCCATTTGCTCTTATGTGAATGCTGTTCCACATATCACTCACTGTGTCATTGTTTAGGTCTTTTTGGAATATCCCTTTTGCTATGTGTAAGTTAGACCAAGGTTGAGTTAGGGCAATGAACATGTTTTAAGCAAAGATTCTAGCAAAGAGTTAATATTCACTTAAGAAAAATGTCAATATTCATTTTAATGTTCATTTGGTATCTCACCCTTTGTTATCTGGTGTTTTTTTAATTGTTTTTCTGTTTTATTTTTTTTCCTTTTTGCTGCATACGTTTAGTGCGTCATTTTCTTTGTGAATGTTTTTGCAAACCTAAATAATGACTTGCAAATGTTTTTGATGACAAGATTTTTATCTGCATGTGCTCTGACTCCTGAGTCTACATCTGCAGTGTGCAGGTTAAAGTTTGGTTTAAGTAAAGATAACCACCATAGAAGTAGTATACCAGGGATTTCCGAGAAAGTTTTCACCTTTTGGGAGACAGTATTGGCATTTTTGTGTGAGTGTGAGTCTTGCAATGATGAGGGAAAATGTATTTTTTCTACAGGTTCAAGGTTTGGAATCTAACAGTATAACATAGTGTGTTGTACAGTAGGAGATTCAAACCTTTCCTTCTGGGATCCACAGGGATGTTTCCATACCAAAACACATTCTCAGCTAACACAGTTTACACTGTTTTTTGGAGGCCATTAAAGAGGGAGCGTATGGTCTGATAATGAGGTAAACATTTGCAGATGGACACATTTCTGTCCATATGCTCCCCCATATGTATAGCACCAGGGCCCATTTCAAGATCCTGCACGCACACCGCAGATTGTACATCTGTAAATCCCTGTCGACCTTTAAATCTGTTAACAAAGACAATGAATCTTTATTGATTGCCGATGCGCGCGGTTGTTGTAATAACTTGTTGCAACTTCAGGACTCCATTTGCTCACTTCTCGCTTATATTCTGCTGTTGGCCCGAGGGGATCATTATGGTTTCATCTCATTTGAAAGCTCACACCATTTAATTTATCCTGCCTAGTATGCAGGGAGTTGAGGAGGCACTGGCAACATGCCATACACAGGGAGTTAAGATATAGATTTGTCTGTAATATTGTATTATTATTTTATTTTGATCCCAGCTATGAGGTTAACCACAAATTCAATCCTTTTCTTTGTGATGGCCTTTTTCCCTATCAGTTTATACCATTTCCTCTTCTCAGATTTTTTGTCCATAGGTGTTGTTGACATGAGAGTAGGGCTCAAAAATTTTTGGACAAATATTTTTGGATGTATAGAGCCTAAGCTTTTCTTTGTTGTTTTTTGTTTCCGTTGTTGTTGTTGTTGTTGTTGTTGTTGTTGTTGTTGTCAATAAATCAGAGCACCGTCCATCTTTCAATACTTTCTGACTCTGCTACCCTGTCTGTGACACTCATCCCCAAACACAGTAGTATCCACTAAAGACATAAACTTTTTCCCAAGAAAGGATCAGTGATCTACTCAAACACTTTATTTTTTAGCCGACATTACTAATGCAGGTGCAACAGTTTTTGAAACTATTTTTTGTGGTTTAATACAGATTTGGTGCTTGAATGAGTAACAGCAGCAGAACACTGCATGTAGCAAAATAAAGTAGAGTTTGAGACCACACACGAGCAGTGCCACTTGAGAACGCAGATGGATGGAACCGGTCATGTGCACATAAAATGTGGAGGGACGATTTCAGGTTGTAACGCTGCCAGTGACAATGTAACATAAGGAGCAAAAGTGCGCTTATAGGATGGACAGGAGGGAAGGTGGATGAGTCCAACAAACAACAGACATTCATGCAGGAGTCCTGTGTTCACTTTCCGTTTGAATGAGATGGAGTTTTTTCTACACCTTACCATGTGCCTTTTTTTGCCTAAACCTAACCCTCTGTGACTTTGTTGCCTAATGACGGTCGTCGTTAGTTGCCATGTATTCATGTTGTGTAAATTCAACAACATGCTGCATCATCCCAACATGTGCATTTGTTGACATCATGGTAAAGGCATTCCAGAGCAGGAGCATAAACAGCTGAAGCAGAAGGATACCTAAATGTCATAAGCCTATTCTCTGGCCTAGTTGGTGGTAGTGTTAGCTGTCTCAATTTTTGTTGGTTGCTTGCAGAGGAGTCCAAATTGTGTGTGCTTTCCTTGAAACAGTTAATACACTTATCTAGGGGCTGCTGGGACAGTAATAATCCTACCTTGTTACAAAATTTTAAAAAGTAGGCAAAAACCACACAAAGGCTTTTTAACTCTTAAGTCACTGTGTCAGTGTTTCCTGCGCAAACTTTATATAGGCCTACAATCCAACCCCTGAGCCTATTTTGAGTGTGCAGAATTAAACCATTAAACTTTTTTAAATTCCCAAGTTGTTGCTTTACTTTTGTTATGTTTTTTTTTTTTCAAATGAAACAAAGACAAAACAAAAGCCTTTATAAACATATAGGCTACATCTATGGTAACCACTGAAATGGAGACATGGAAGATAGCAAAATTCTATATCTCAGTACTGCATTTAGGTGTCTCAATTTACCCCTCTTTCTGTACAAACCATCCTGGAGAGGAAGAAAATGCACTCCTAGTATATCGATCAAAATTGTGCTTCTTACATTTTGGTTGGGCTCTAAAAAACTTGATAAATTGTTAGCAGACACTCATATCTGTTCCGGGATCAAATTATTTTTATGACTTCTGTGAGTAATGGAAGGTAATTTCACGTTGATATAAAAGTCTCCCAACTGACCCTGGTCTCCATGATGGAACAGGACACCCAGTGTAACAGTGGGCCTCAGTTTGTGAATGTCTTTTGACAACTATGAACACCAAGAACACAGAAAATTGCCTTATCCTTTAAATTTGACATTCACAGCATTCATACTAAAAGTAAAAAATAAAAATGAAAAAGAAATCTGTAACACATATACAGAAAGCTTGGGTTGAAACACGTTTTGCCGATTTCGAGAGATGAACAGAGGTGTGCCTAATTCATCTTTCCTAAGAGATGGAGTTTACCCCTGGGGTTGTTCCACTCTTCCCCGATGTAGATGACAAGGTAGATGAAGCAAACCTCCCCCAAAGTTTTTTTTTCCTTTCTTTCACTTCCCCTTTTTCTGTTTTCTTTGGCTTAAAGAAACAGAAACAAAAGCTTTCTGATGTGGTTATTCCCTCTACATTCAGCATTGTTCTTTGTTTGAGGAAGCTCCTTCAGAAATACCTGCAGGCGGGACTGAAAAGACAGAGGCTGAAAAGAAAGAACGCCAGGAGAGCCTTATATAACAGGCTCAGACGGTATATCCAAACAAATCAAAAAGGCAGAAGGGGGCTTTTATTGTGAAGCTGACGGCTGTGTTCCCCAAAGTGAGAGATGATGTTACAACCTGATGGCGTGAGATTGGACACAGGGGACAATGACGCACACATGCGAGTTTGCAGGTGTGCACATATGTGCTAAAACACACACACACACACACACACACACAAATAGAGATTAGTTTCCCTTTCCCTCTCTTGTAGACACACTTGAAAAATCACAGCCACAAGAGAGAAAGAGATGAGACAATGAGTTGATTCTGTCAGTCTCAATGTGTGTATCCATGCATATGTGTGTCTGCGTTGTATGTGTGTATGTAAATACATGGGTTTCCCTTGTCAGCTGCCCTGCGCTATGTGTCACAACATATCCTGATCTGGATCCATCACTGAGAACGCTTTCCCATCATCCGTCACAGTCTGTGCCTCCTCCAGGTTTACACTGCGGGGTGTCATTTGAAAGGCTGAGAGGGTCATCCGCTGCTGGCTGCCCTCTATCAAAGACCGAGCATGAAACAGGGAAAAGGAAAAGAGAATGGCTGCCAGTTTGCTACATGATAGGATAAAATCACACCTTTGCTTTGTTGAATCATGGTGTTTGATTTGTTCACTTTCAAACGGCCCTATTTTAAAACAAACTTACTTACAAACTTATAAAAAATGGTCGCATGGACTGTTGACATCATACTGCCAAAGTCAAAGTATACAGATTTAGCTAAGTATGACAGTCTTCACTGAGCTCTTCTCAGGTATTTGTGGAAGGCAAGAACAAAATAAGACAATACTGAATATGAAAGGTTCTTCAACGACTAAGGTGTGATCTGTGCACTCTTCGATATTAAATAAGTGCCAGCGGTAGCTATAAGACATTAAAACAATTATTAAAAAAAACATGTAAAATCGCACTAGAAGAAATCCAACCTAATTGCCACAAAAAGGTTCACATTGCATATTTCAGCAAAGAATAGACGTATTACATTTGTAAATTAGTTCGTAAAATGCTTTTCTCAACAATGCTGCGCTGAAGGTGTAGTTAGCTTTAGGCACAAGACCGCTTGGTTATGATTAGGAAAAGATCATATTTTGGTTTAAAACACAATTGTTGGCACAAAAAGCAGCTGCGATTGGTTGTTGTGGATCAAGTGGAAGAGCGGGTCATCCTCTAATCGGAAGGTTGGCAATCCCATACTCCTTAAGTCAACATGAAGAAGTATCCTTGGGCAAGTTACTGAACCCCAAATTGTTCTCGATGGCTGTCTCACTGGTGTTTGAATGTATATGAAAAGTTAAAAACTGAGTAGCAGGAGGCACCTTATATGGTCGCCTCAGCCACCAGTGTATGAATGTATGTGTGAAGGATGAATGTGACTCGAAGCGTGGATGCGCTTTGACTGATCAACTAGAACAAATGGAAAGAAACGGCTGTGCAAGTTCTGGTACATTTACTAACAGGTCGGTGAGATACATCCAGGTTTGATGCCACAAATGCCCCTGGGAAATGCTGCAATGTGCCACTAAAAACGGTCTGGGTGTTGTTTGTTTCAAACAGTAGTCTGCAGCTTGGCAGCTGTTTCGCTTAGGTGTCACGCCATCCACCTTCCCTGACAAATCATGATAAAAAAAATCATCTTATTTACTATGTCAGAAAAATTGTTATGGGATGGAAATGTAGGAACTGTTCAAATGTAACTTATCTGTGGTTTGCAGAAACATACCATTTGAACATTTTCTAACTGGGCTGAGAAAAAAGAAAACATAAAGAAGAGCTATAAAGAGTAAGGTGGGAGACATAGTAGTATATACAATGCAGGCAATCAATTCAAAACTTTTCTCTATGTCCTGTTGGCGTGGGTGGAAATCTTAATTCAAATCACAAGATGACCAAGACTTTTCAGGCTTTTTAGAAGTAATTTAGTGCCTGATTCAAACACCTGTAGCATCGATTTCATTCGCTCAAACTAAACAAACTGGCAGAGTAAAACCACCAGAGTTTGAGTAAAGCACTACAGTTTGTGTGCCTCAAGAGCAGGCACTCTTACTTGTAGAAACACTGCTCTCAGGAACACACCCAAACTAATAGCTCATTTTCAAAGAAAAGACCCAATTGTAAAAGCACTCTCTCTTGAAATCCACTACCTCAAGTAGACCCTGCAATATAAAGGCTCATAAAAACTCACAAGAAAAGGCTAGAAAGCTAGAAATATTAGGTCCAATGGATTTCGTGAAGAATAGGGAAAATATGGCCCATTTCTCACCAAGAGAAATCACATCTTTTACAGAGATTTAACAGCAGATCTGGAGACAATCTGCCGGTCATGTAGATGCCATGAGCTCATTGTAACACTCAAAATTTGAATCCTGTTTTTCTTAAATAATGTCAGTCTAATGTTTCCTGTTTAAGAAAGCGCATATAAAACTGTAATGACTGTAATGAAAAATAATTTTGAAACTAAAACAAATGAAACAGTAGTCAAAGCCTAAGTATTTGCAGAATTTAAGAGGGCCAGTCAGTCTACTTCCACAGACTTAGAAATAGTCACAAAATTAATGGGTTGCACTGCCTGTAGTAATGTATGGGCCTGCTTAACAAAAATGTAAAGGTGATACTTTTTTATTTCCCACTTTTTACAGGTACAAGTTAGAGGTCTAAGACTTCTTTTATGCTCTCAATAGATATATTTCTCTAAAATTTCTGCTGCAAATTTGTCGAAATCTATGTTAAAGAGCACTTTTCCTTCTCGAAGATAATCCATCCACCCGACAGGTATGATAAATCAAGATACTGATAAAACAATGTCGTTACTACACAGCTGTACTTTGGGATGGTCACAATAAAAGGTCACTAAAATGTCCACCAGAGCTGTTGCTCCTGGACAGAATGTTTATTTCAGTCATCTCCAATGTAGTTTCTGTTAATTTCAGTACATTCAACCAGCCTCACAACCATAGACCATATGTGACCACACCAGCTCAGGACCTCAACATCAATATCTTTGCTTGCAAGATCAGCTGAGACTAGCCACTTGAACAGCTGATGCAACCACTGATTTGCACATCAATTTCAGCATATACTACCAGAGACTGTCTTAGGTAGAGTTTATCTGCGTGCTCGTCATCCTCATCAGGGTCTTGACGTGATAGAGGTTTGTCATCATAACCGACTTGTGCAGTTGTTAGGCCATTTAGATGTACTACCAAATAAACATAAGACAACATTGGAGTTGTGAGTGAAATAAACATAAATTTCAAGTGAAACAGCTCTGGTAGATGTTTCTGTAGTCAGCAAGCCAATGGTATGCTACTCAAAACTTGGGAATCTGTGGCATTGTGTTGTGTGATCAAACTGAACATTTTAAAAAAGGCCTTTTTTATTGTAACCATCCCAAAGCACACCTGTGTAGTAATCAATCTATTTGCTTAGTGTCTTGATATGCCCTGCACCTGTCAGGTGGGTTATTTTTGGAAAAGGGGAAGTGATCACTGACATGGATTTTAACAATTTTGCCACCAAGATTTAAGAAAAATATACCTATTAAGTGCATAAAACTTAAACTTGTGAAAAATGTATCTATCCTGTAGATACTGGATGTCCCAAGAGAATTAACAATAAGCTGCTTTACACATTTTTCAGTGTTAGAGCTCTTTGTTCCACAACATTATACCACCCCATGTTCCCCTTTAGCATGAATCAAAAAACTTGCTCCTCAAAAGAAGAAAAAAATATGTACTGTATTAATATATACGGTATATTTGTATATATTTCTCAGCCCTCTCTGTACATGAGAAAAAGTATTCAGACCAAGCATATCTGATACACTAACCCTTTAGGTCATTCCTTAAAATTATGTAAATTGAGCCACTATTTTTCTTTATCCACTTCAGCCATTTAAAAGTGCCCTGTCACCTCCACCTCTCCTTTGCACTCATTTAAAACGGAGCGGATAAAAACACAATTTTTCTCATCCACTAAGAAGTTTTTGACACATGGATCAAGTGGGTCTTGTATCTTCGAGGTGCTTGTTAAAACCCATTGTAAATAATTCTCAAAATCCCTGCACAGGCACAGTTACGGTGTAATTACACTGAAATGCACCACATAAAGGATGTCTTCTCACTCTCTGAACTCATTTGGAAGGTGTAAAGCCAAATTAGGGCAGCCTTGTTTGATATCAGCGAGGTTAAAAATAAGTCTGATCTTATTTCTCTCTCCATCTAACAAACAGACTGGGGCTGTCAGACTGAAAGGGAGGAAAAGGGATATTTGTGCGTGCTTGTGTGCGTTCGTTCCTGCGTGCGTGCGTTCGTGCATGCGTGTGTTGGGCGATGTGAAGAATGATGATTGTCTGCTCTCCCACAGCTGTCTCTCAGAAAATACAAAAAGACTGTAAGTCACCAAAGTCCTTAATTCAGCAGTTTGAAACTAGGCCATTAGTGTGTGTGTGTGTGTGTGTGTGAGAGAGAGAGAAAGAGGGAGAGAAAGAGAGAGAGAGAGGAAGACAGGGAAAATAAAGACATGCAGGTCCGTGTATGTCTGCCTGTACGTCTGAATGATATTGTGTGTGTGTGTGTGTGTGTGTGTGTGTGTGTGTGTGTGCGCGTGCGTGTGTGTGTGTGTGTGTGGGTGTGTCTAGCCGGCAGCTGACAAAGAGGTGGCTGAGATATAGCCTCATGGTTACATTATCTCCTGTCTTATAACAACTGCTATTTTAATATATGTACACACATATGCAGATGTGTGTGCAATAAGTAAAGGAAGAAGAGAGTTAGGATATGTTATAAAAGTGGGTATGTTGCTGTGGTGATTTCTTCCCTGTGTGTGTGTATGCACATGTGCCTTTCTCATCTTTCCTCTCTTCCTGTATGCGGCATGTAATCCCCTGGATTGCTGTTTAATTTAGTGTATTGATCGTCGACAAAGAGGCGAGTGTGTGTCTGTCACTGTGGTCCGTCAGTCAGCAGGACTGTGTGCAGGTGTTTGCTTTTTGTGTGTTTGTCTAAACAAAGGGGTGACACATCCAGTAAACAACTTGAATTTGACTTGCATAGAATATTTAGTAAATACAAATAGAATTGGTGATGCAGTTTGACGGCGGTGAGTTCAGCGTGTCTGCAGTAATTTGTATACAGGTGGTATTTTAGCTACAGCAGCTAAAATAGAAGGTGCCCAAAATATTTAAAAATATAACTCTGAAAATGGAGGCACACATTAAATACCCAAAATAGACTGAAATCATATAGCTGTATTGAAAGCACATAATGTGTCTCTCATTCATACACACACTGGTACCGGCGGCCTACAATGCAAAACATCGGGAACAGTTTGGTGTTCAGCGGACAGGAGGAGCTGGGGATCAAAACATTGACCCCTACCTTTTGAGGCACAGCCAAAATGGTCACACAATTCAGGAGGATTTCTAAACCTCAAACAACCTTTGCATCCATTTAGAAGGGATGGTTAAATAAGAATTAACCTCAGTAAGCCACTGACAGAATTTTTGAAGTGGGGGAACTGAAGTGTTTGCCTGCAGCGCTTATTTTCTGACAGAAAATCTTCTCCTGCTCTGTCAGGCTGGAGAGTGCCAGCATCCAAACAAAGCATCAGATTACAGTACTTTAAGTCATTTGAAGCAAGACCTTCTTGGATGGTAGTCCTCTCTGGTGACTGTTTTGTAAGGATTTACCCCCATAAACTGGAATTTCAAGCAAGGAAAAGAAAAATAGTAAATGTTACAGTTTGCATAGTGACAAAACTCCAATTTTTTTGTAAAAAAAAAAAAAACACTATAAAATCTATAAACTATAAAATTTACTTTTAAAAAGTCTAGTAAGCTGATTGGCTTGAAAAATGTAAGTGACAAAACCAAACTTGGAGCTGAACCCAAATGCACGACACACGAGAGCAAAGTATCAAATAATCAGTTTATTAAATGCAGCAAAAAGTCTTTCACAAATGAAGGCAAAATCAAAATCACTCTGAAGAGGCTGGAAAAAGTAACAACAAAAAATCACTCTGATGAGGAATATACTACTAGCAAAGAAAACAAAAGTGCAACAAAGTAACAAACAAAACAAGGTACTTGACCTGAACAACAAACAGGAGCGAGCAAGAAACAAAACATGACTCGAACATGGAAACAGCGCTGCTTCTCTGGCTGACAAGACAAGACAAACTGGCACAGGACAAAGGGAGACGCTGACTATATATACACAAGGTAAGGGGAAACAGATGGAGACAATCAGGGCGGGCCAGCAATCACACTGTTGGGAAAACACACAAAGGGAGGAAGTAAGTGACCTGAAACGAGAGGAGAGTTAGAATTTCAAAATAAAACAGGAAATCACAAGACAACATAGACACAAGACAAAAAGCAAATCAACATAACTTCCTAGACATGACAGTAAGTTTATATAACTATTAGTCGTAATTTATGTTTACTGTATGTTCAAGTGTTATATTTACCTGATTTTGTGAAGTTGTTGCGACTTAAAAATAAAAAGTTGAATTAAATTAATCTTTACTGTTTACTGTTTTATATATATCTGTTTTCTACTGGTTGCAAACCAGTCAGTCATATTTGTATTTTCTTAAACATGTAAACAAAACAGAACGTGCAGATCTCTTAAATTCATCATTGGCTAACTCCTCTTTGTCATGATCGAGCTAAGTCAAACTAACTTGGTTTACTGAAGTTGCTAACAATTAGAAAAAAACTTTTTAAATTGCGACAACTCCGAAAAATTAACTAAATGCGGTTAAATTAGGTAAACCTAATTTAGATTAATAGTTATACTAACTTTCCCTTTTCAAGGCAATCAGTTTCTGAGATTATTTTGAGTAAGACCAATTTGTCAGATTTTACAGTGGTGGAATGTAACTGAGCACATTTGCTCAACATTGTGCTACAATTTTGAGGTATTTACGTGAGTATCTTCAATTTATGTTCATTTAAATTTTTACTCCTCTATATTTCAGAGGGAAATATAATTGGGTTTTTGGAAACTACATTTATTTGATGGATTTTCCTTTTTTTGTTTCAAACTTATTTAAAAGGATTCTGGGAAATTAGAGCTTATGAGTTGCCTGCACACGGTTCTCAAAATGGTGGCTGAGCTAGCAGCTAACAGTGCTGAACAATGGCAATAATGCTAACAGTGTTTATCAGAGGGGAACTTTACTGTTAGCACATAGCCGGTGGGACACATGCATTAACATGCACATACGGACAGACTGGTTTACCACAACAAACCAAAGAGAAGCTCGAGTTGGAACACACACAGACGTAACATGACTTTATCCTCTGCTTAAGATGCCATTACTCCGCAATATCTTTGCAAAGCAATTTGTGGTTTTCAGCCTTATTAATGCTCTGAGTGTCTCATACAGAACTTTTAATTTAAAGCTCCACCAGCACAAGGTTTAATCAGCAACCTAAGCAGCTACACAGGCTCCTTTGCACATGGCATTGTGTTAGTTAACCAATACATTCAACTCCCTATCATTAATAAACACATTACTGTGGATGACACCTGTTCCGCTTACACCCTCAAAGATTAAAATTGTCTTGCTTGTTGTCCATCCATCAGAAATCCATTTACTTGTCTGTTCTGCCTGATTGTGTTTCCACAGAGGAACACCAGGCCGGTATCCAAGGAATTCAGTTCATATTGGATGACTCTGCACCTCAAGATTTCCATCCAAGGCCAATGTTCTGCACCAATGAAGGAAGTAGTGTGTCCTATATGTAGTGAGGCAGATTGACATTTTTTACTAACCCTAATTACATTCTTTCTCTAACTTTAATCAAGTAGACTTGAAACTCCAACTATGACTATTCTAACCTTTACCAAATTGTTTATATACACAAAACCAGCCAAATCTGGCCAGGGCAGATGAGAAAATGGTTGTGATTTTTGCCATGGATTTGCAACCCATTGGAACAGCAGTGAAATGTTTTCTTGCAGTAAGGGGCGACAGAAAACCAGGGAACCAAAAAAACATTTTTAACTGTTCATGCAGAATGATGACAGACAAACCAAGTAGGAAAAAAATGGTTATACGCACATCGTGTAGGTGCAAAACTTTTGCAAAACTGAAGAAAGAAGGTAACGTCTGCACACTTACTCAATGCCACACAAATTTATTCAAGACAACGTTTCAATCCCACTTGGATCTTCGTCAGGTCAAATGTTTGAAAGGATGAATCCACACCAATATTTATACATAATGCACATCAATTGACTGACAAGCTCTATGGTTGCAGGTGTGGTTAACCATCCCTGCAACCATAGAGGTCGTCAGTCAATTGATGTCATTACTGTTTGGTTTGTCTACTCTGGGCTACTGTAGAACAAAATGGCAGACTCTGCAAGAGGACCCACTCCATATGTGGATATAAACATCTCACTCTAAGGCAACAAGAACACAACAATTCTTAGTTCAAGTGATTTTAAACTAATGAAAACAAATTATATATAATTTCTGCAAATATATATCCCGCCTAAATCCTACACAATGGGCATTTAACTCATTGAGTGCCAGCCCCATTATATAATGGAAAGTGGTGCTTGTGCCAGCTTTTCTGGCCATTTTGAGTTATCTTTCAAGACCCACAGAATATTTTGTACAATGACTCTGAAAACACAGAATAGCTCAAATGAAAGAAGAAACTCTCTTTTTCATCATGACAAAAATGTTTGTTTGCACCTTGTTCCATTCTTGATTTATCTGATGTTGAATAGAGGCTACTTTCATCAAAAAGACCACTTTTTTTCTAGAAAGCTGAGAAAAATGCATTTTTGTGAAAGGGAGTCTGTCAAGCAAAACAGTGATTTGAATGTTATAATTTTGCCTTCAATTACATAAATTCCTACCTGCAGAATTCAGGCAACCAGGCTTTCTCTGAACACTCTAATTTTTTCAAAGTAAATGCTTTGGACCCCGCGGGGGACACTCAGTCAAGAGCATGGGGGGGGGTCGAGATCCATGAGATTTTTTTCCAGCGTCCACTGGCGAAACTGTCCACTTGACCCTCTCTGTTTATTGGGGGACATTTTATGCCAATATTGAATTGATGTAGCTTTGTTGCTGTAGTTTCGAATCACCTCCGTACAGATCCCTCTGCTCTCTGATACCGGCTACTCCGCTTCATGTTTTGATCTACCGTCTTTTGTGCTACAACTACGAATCCCAGCAGCCCCAAAATTACACACAGGGAGCGTGAGAGCGCCCCCTTGTGCCAGCCGCTGAAATCACACTTTGACGTATATATACGTCAATGGCACTCAAGCGTTGGCTTTTGAATGACATATATATACGTCTATGGCACTCAGTGAGTTAAGAAGGGAAATTTGATCATATAGCCAGAAGCACTTTCCATCATCAGCTATCCATATAGCTAAACGGAGAAAATCAGACTGAGAGGCAGGCTAATGTGATAAACTGTACTCACCTCCCACTCATAGATCCAATCAAAGGGTGTATTTTAAGGCTGAGCACAAATCTAAACATATATTTAAGCAATAAGCTGCTCAACACACATACAGTGATTTAAGAGGACCTTAGACACATTGCTGTAGAGCACACAGAATAAAACTGTGGCCTTGAATGGCTTATTGCTCTTAAAAAGGCAGTAAAACACCACAGTTTGAAAACAGAGAGAACATAAATTTTGAATACATATTTTATTTTTAATGAGAGATATCAAAAAATGGTCGCTAAGCAACACAGTCTGTTTGACATTCCTACTATGATTCCAGAAAATTTGCCCCTCAATTATTTCTTTGCTCTTCTCTTTTTCTGTTTTTCTTTTCTTCTTCAAAAATGTAACACAAAGCGCTGCACTCTGATGTTTCTCATTCTCAATTATTCTTACATTTTAAGCAGTCCAAACAGTGCTGTGAGTTTTCCTTTTGAATTGGTCTTTCCCTGCCGTGGTATTAGGTCCTCAAAACTGATATTTGTGTGTGTTTATCATTCTGGGTCAAGTGAATAAAGTGGCAAAACAAAGAAATAGAAAGAATAGCAGACTTAGGGCCCTATTTAGATGATCTATAGCGCATGGTCTAAAGCACATGGCGCTAATGCGTTTAGGGCATGCCAAAGTTCATTCTGCTAGTTAGTCAATCGGTGTGTTTTGGGCGAACATGAATTAACCAATCTGCCAGGTGCGCCAGGAATTGGCGGATTGCAATCTAAATGACGGATTTGGCAAATTACAGATGTGAGAGGTGTTCTGCTGAAATAACTGATCTGCTCGTGCGCGAGTTGAAGACACGTGAGCAGATAATTTGCAGAAGCAGCAGATAGCCACCAAAAGCAGCAGAGGTAAAGCAGGCATGAGAGGACATGGCGATGCAGGTTCCATAATTTTTTGGAACCTCCACAATGACCTTACAATGTGGAAAATGTACAATGATGTGAGGAGGACGGGTAAACAAAGCTCGCTGCGCAGCGTAAAAATCTAGCAGGAGCGGGAGTGCTGCTGCTGGCATATTTTGGGTTAACTGGCATCGGCACACACAGTTGAGCCCCACGCCTTCCTGTGTCCTGTAATGTGCCTCATTTATGTCAAAGAGACATCCATGACACATATCAGTGTTGTGCAACACACAACAAAGAATGCTCTGACTTTAAGGGCTGTATTGTGATGTTCCATCTGACTTATCCAAACATCTTAACCTCATGCAGGCGCATTTTGGTATATGAATAATCCGCCCTTTAAATAGCAGGAAACAGACTGTGCCTTTGACTTAAGAGCAGCTTTCAGTTGGTCAATGACGTATTCGCTTTCTTTTGCTTCAAAATAGCAATCCGCCAACAGTGTGCCTGACCAAACCTCACTTTAAGACCGGCACGCCCAGGGGCGCACAGATGGGCGCAAGTACATTTGTTATTTAAAGGACGTGGGCGGCCGCCGAGAAAATAACAACTGCGCCGGTCTGACACTAGCAATGACACTCGCTATGCGCCGTGCACCAAGCATAAGATAGAGCCCTTAATGTAAGAAGTGTAATATGACTAACTCATTATCTGATATGTACTGTATGTGTATTTAGCACAAATACAAATATGGAAGAAAAAGAAAGCAAGTGAATGGACAGAGTTGTTTGTGTCTGTATCTTATGTTGAATAATGAACAATTTTGCACCTAAAGCACTGAGTTAATGTTCGGGAAAGATCATGACTGTAAGAAAAAGTTGGATACGGTAAAAACTACAGAAAGCCATCCATGTACCTCAACCTTCTCCGTACAGAATTTCAAGCTACTTTCTGTCAGGTTTGAGGCAAGGTGAGGACCCAAAAAGCAGAAACACAAAAAGGGAGCCAGAAATACCAATAAAAAGTGAGCTTAAATGCTGAAGAAAATCCACAAAAAAAACAACAGGTGACCAAAAATACAAAGTACAAATTAAAACATAAGCAAAAACTAAACTGACACAAACCAGGTTGATGAAAAGCACTCAGGTGAAACACAGGGCAGGAACACGGCAGGAAGACAGCAGGGAGAACAGGAACAAAGCGGCAGGGACAACAGGAACACAGGCAGGAAAACAGATGAACTGACAAAGGACAAAGGGAAACACAGGTATATATACAGAAAAGAACTAATCAAGACATTGACACACAGCTGGGTAGGTGGACACAGGAGCAGGAGGGCAACACAGGGATTGGTTAACTAAAGAAGGTATGACTGCAACACTAGGCTGGAGCAAATGACTAATTTCTGCCATCTGCTTAACAAGCATTGGTTGCTACAGAAATTGCAGCAGCGTTATTAATACAAGGGTCATCATTTTTATTCACTGCATCAGTTCAAACAAGAACATAGCATGAACAGTTTGTTAAGTTGATAGTGTAAAAGGGCTCTAAAGGATTTGACCTAGTTTAATAATCCCCATATTATCATCATGCCTGGTTGCTTTGTAATAAAAGAAGAAAAAAAAAAGTTTTGCACCAACACTAAAGCGTTTTCGACCTGGTTATTTTGTTGTCATGACACTAGGAGAGGAGAGGTCTGGAAAAGAGCAATTGCTAGCTGCTGGTGGTGAACAGAAAGACAAAACAGAACATTTTCATATAGTCAGGGAAATGCACCAAAATACATCTGCCACACAGATTCACAGATAGAGAGACTCTCTGAATGCTATTAAAAGTTAAGAGTGGCAGACAGAATGAAACAATCCAGAAATGAGAATTTAATGAAGACACTTGGCACTTGTCATCCTTATCTCTTTTCATCTCTCTCACACATTTCTATTCATCTCTCTTATCTATCTTGTATCCCATTCACTCTGCTTCACAAAAACATGTATTCGCTTGAAACACAAGTAGCACACTTAAGCTATTCACTTAAAAACAAACAGGCAATGCAAAATGGAAATAATGTGCAAACACAAGTTAAGAATTTGTGTTTTTATGCTAACACATACAGTCCTCAAGCATGCAAACACACATTAATGGACATTTTTAACAGTAATGCAAATACTATAACCTACATATATAAATGTATACATGCAAGTTTACACATACATATGCAAACTAACACAAGAGTTCCCAGAGAGGGCAGGGGAGTTTTTTGTTTTGTTTTTTTTTTTCAGTTTAATTAACTCAAAGTTCTTTGAATCATTCTCAAAAGTGCGATAATGAGACTATCTCACAAACACACCCACATGCAGAGAGGGAGAGAAACATACACTAACACAATTTTCATTCATTTCATCAGTCTTAGTGTTTGGTGAGGTAATAAGAGCCTGTTTATATGAAAAACACCCCGCAGAGATGTAACAGTAACAGAACAATCTTTCACATATAAACAGGTGTACAGAAACACACACGTGCCATATACAGTGCTAATATTGTTAACACACACACACACACACACACACACACACAGAAAACACATTCAACACACTGCAGTAAAAATGATCAAAAAGGTGTTTCACTCCTGCTGAGATTTGTAATGAAGGGAACATGGATATGAACACAGTGTCTCTGAGGGAGACAGAGGGGGGCAAAAAGAGGAAAATCTGTGAGACTTAAAAAAATAAAATAGAAATAGCTGAAAGAAAGACAGGCCAAACATGCTGTCTGTTTTGTTTTTAGTTTGTTTGTTTTTGGTTATCCAATGACACATTTTGCAGGCTTTCTTGAAACTTTTAATTGCGGTCCTATAACTGATGTGCACAAACATGTCTATAGCTAATTATCCACCAATGGACATACTGTGTATCACCTGACATACTTTCCTATGTTCTAAAAACAACTGAGGGTTTCGCATGGGACACAAACATCGTCCTCCCTCTCAATACGGACTTTGTTGCTCTATGTTTTGGCAATTGCTCAGAGCGACAAAGAATGGCATGGCCATGCTGTGAGGTTGGTGTGCTTTCTGTCACACTGTCATAACTTACTCAGTCACATGAATATGAGTGGTCCAAAAGGCCTATTAGCATGAGGTGAAAGCTCTTATAATACTGTACCTCCATTACAGTCATCACTGCTTCATCTTCCTCCTCTTAAAGTTCAACATGATTAATTCAAAACAGCCTGAAAAGCAACATGCGATAATAGGGGGTCATTGAATTGACCATATCATTGACTGTGTGAAAACTGCAGCATTATTGATGGCTCCACAAAGCACAGGGCTTGTTATATGCACTCAATCACTTGTAGTGTTATATTAATGAGAACAGAGGTCGCCCTGCCAAAGTTTGGATTATTTCCCTTGTCCACGATTGTGCTGGTATGGAATTGATGATATTTCTTATAGATGCTTCACAGTGGCTCTGAGTGCTGTCAAAAACTGTTACTTTCCTTTACAGTGTGTGAGTGTATGAGTGTGTGTGTGCTGCCTGTTCTGTCATGCAGAGACAGAGAAAGTAGTCAAACAATCTAAATTTACAGAATTTTTCGTGGTCATCTATATTCTATATATATATATTTGAGCTGCATAAGTGCAAGCATCCTCCAGGAGATTCAGCCTGCTGTGAAAAATGATTTTAGAAGCACACATATTAAACAATAGTTTTTGAGATTTTAAAATTAATATGTAGAAAGATTACTACTTTAACAAGCATTATGGATTATGACAAAGTCAAAGGTGTCTGCCAATTATGATCGGGGAAGAATATATGTTGCAAAGACAGGTTGAAGAAAATGTGACTGCACAATAAGTCTCAAAGATTTAATTCACACAGCACACACATAGCAAAACCTCGCCTTAAAAATTAGGCAAAAACTACTTACTTTCACTGTCCTTCCTCCATGTATCCATGTGTTTATGTCCCTTTTCTTAATGTTGAATTTAATATTTCAAACAATGGGAAGCTCATTTTTTAAGATGTATCCATACACAGCCGACCCTTCAGCCTTGGCAACCAGATTGTAGGCTGGGCGTTGTTGCCCCTCAGCTCAAGGATCCTGAGTTTCCATTATTTAACGAACTGAAAAACAACACGTCATTATGTTTTACAATAACCCGTTATGTCTGTACTAACCAATAACAATAAAACTTGTTTGACATCTAATTTTGTGTTGTTAAGCCCCAGTATACCTGTGATATACCCACAGAGGTGTTTTCACTTATTCCCCTTGATTAGAGCTCTTCAGGGGGGAGAGTGACTGTGGTGGATTGAGTGGCATTACCCTAACCCTCATGTTGGTTCTTTACACTTGCTAAGGCAGGAAACTATTAAAGGTCCTTTTTAATGGTAGACATTATTGACATATGATAGCAGGAGCATTAATGACATTAATAATGGCTGCAGTCTTTTTAAATGTTCAGTTCTAGTTATATTGTGCATGCTGGGTCATTACCCCTAATGTAATTCATGACAACAATAACCATCACAATCATACATATAAATGCTAACAATTGTTATTTTTCATTCATGCCCTGTATAAACCTTTTTTTTCACAGACTGGCAGGTGTTTTGACACATCATGGCAACAAAAGCACAGTTGTAATTATTTCATTAATAATGGCTATTTAGGTGTTCCAGTTCTGGGGCCCTGTTGTTTTACATCTTGTCTCATTGCTATGGCTTTAATGGGACACTTAAATGGAACAGAGCTATCAGTTACACCCGGGCTGTTTTCTGCTGTGTCTGACAAGAAAAAATTCTGTTGCACTGTATTGCTGCGGTTCACTATGGCATTTGTTCATGTCTGCGGTGGTTACTCCTTTTTCTCAGGTCCTGCACATCCACAGGTGAATTCATGATCAATCAAGCACAGTCTGTACACACCCACAAAGAAGTAGAGTCTAATCAAGCCGACTGAATTAAAACACCTGTGGCAAAGCATGAGTTTACTTTGTGTAGGTCCATGTGCAGCCCCTTAAGAGGGTCCCTAAAGTGAGCAGAACTGCAGCAGAGGACACTTTAAGGAGACTCTCAGTGAAAGACAGCCGACAGGATATTTTCTAAAGCTTTCCCAAATATATATTCTACATCTAGTGAGCTAGTTGTCTTAAGTGTCTTTTTGTGCCATCGGCAGTCATGTTCTCAGTGCTAGTCTTAGAGACATTTAGAGTCTTAATGACATTTAATACTGATATAACAATTAACCATGAAAGGTTTACTATGCAGGAATTCTTGGTTACTGTTTGTACATAGTATCACAAGCAAACGTGAGAGTTATGGCAAAACCCAGATTCATTCTCATTTTGGAATGAGCTTTTTCCAATTAGCATTTCCCCTTGCTATATTGCTATATATCACTATGTTATATTTTTTTTGGCACTGTGTCCAATATTTCCGTTGCCTTCTCTTTGATGTGTGCTACTTATGGTCTGGCAGCTGTTCACTACCTTTTTATAAAGTCCCAACTTAACCTGCATGCTGTGCCCAGGAATGTTCCAAACACAACAAAACAAAAAATAAAATACAGGCATAGGGCAGAGTCTCTGCAGATAAAGACACAGCAACACACTTCTAGTGGGTCATAATTGAAGACTGAGAGGTAATACTTCTATGTATAGTCTATAATCTATATATTGGCTTTTGCCTTTTCTGCCTAGTATACCATTAACTGCAAGATGTAACCTCAAAAACCAGCAACAGTTTATTGACTCCAAACCAATCAAAGTCAGTGTTTACTACCTCTTTGTAACCAAAGGGCTCATTTATGCTGAACGTTTGATATATATACGGACACAGATGGAGCCTTCCGTCCAAACTATGTCATTTCATTTCGTCTCTATATGTGTGTCTTTTTCTGAAACCTTACGAACTCTGAGCGGTACCAGCAGAGATCATGGGAGCAGTGTAGCATAGTTTAAGCCAGGTACAAGACCACAAAGACACTTAAAATTTGGCAGAAGAAAAATAATCTATGATATTGTGAAAAAAAACTCCCTGTCCATATGTCAAAATGTTTTAAGAGCTGCCTTGTTTGTTATGTGTGAAACTTTTTTTTTTTTGACTCTGCCCTCTAGTGCCATCCATTGGCTGTATATATGCTATCATAAAGGACATATAGACGTTTCAGGGCACTGACATTTACAACGTTTGAAACTGAGGTATATATTTGATGCACGTAGAGGAGGAATAAATAAGCCTTAAGCCATGTAGCTCTATTAACTCATGTTTAGCATGTTAAGTTAAGGGCATTAATAATTTAAATTTATTTTAGGCTTGGAGAGCAGTGGATCTTTCTGTGACAATAATAGTTACGATACTAGAACTGTATCATACAATATAACTTAAACTATGTATTTTTCTTTTTTTTTTATGTGTAGCAGTTCCTACAGTTGAAATACAGTGTGAAGAGATTCCCTTTCACCCCCTTTAAGAAAATATGTTCCCCCCAGTACTCCCTCTCATATGCAGCTTGTCAAAGTAGCCATTTTTATTTATATATTCATATATAATGAATAATATTCCAAACCAGTTCACTGGTTCCCCCTGCTAGCTGAGCCATATATCAACTGTTTCTGTGCAGTAACAGGATGCAGTTCTTGAAGAAACAGAACAACAAAATGCCCATCTGGAAAAATGAGTATGAATATCTGTATATATTGAGGCCCTTCAGCATGGATAAAGCATAAAGCACACTGTTCCACTTAGGCTTTATTTTACTCTCTTGCAAGAGCATTTTTCTGTTGAATTAAGTCCTGTTGACAATAAATACAACCCTGGGAGTCTAATGGATTCCACCACTGCAGCGAAAATGTAAAAACACGTCTTGTTTGGAAAAGCTTATCTGTGTGTTGTATCCCGGTTAGTTACTGTCATAAATATAAGTCATAGTTACTTTTTTATTCAGCATCCATATTACTCTGAAGAATACATATTTGGTTTGTCAGGTGCAATTGTTTGAAAAACACGCATGGGACTGTGCGCGCGTTATTCACTAAAGAAATGTCAATCAAAATATTCCTCAAATTTATATACCAAGATTAAAGCTTCAGGCGGTGAAATGTTTGTTATGAAACAAACAATATCGGGCAGAATTAAACTTCTTCACTGCAGATTCGTTATGGTGTACACCAGTCATCAGTGGTATTCAACAGATGCCTAATAGGCCAAGTGGAAAGCTGACACTGCAGCTCACGGAAAGTTTCAGTGCCATTAACTCCCCTGCTGCTCAACTGAGCTGGCAAAATTTCTCAGCAACCGGCTTCAAAGAAAGGATGGACCCTGGCAAATTTGGTGGTCACAGCAGTCACATGACACTCAACATGTCAGTAATGTCATCTGAAGAAGCTAGAGTAGGATTTTTCTTTTTTCTTCATCTAAATCTCTGTAAGGTTATGTATTTGGGCCTCTTTTGTATTTTGTCTCTTTTTGTCTCTGATTCCAAAAAATCATTTTATCATACAAGATAATGTTTATTACATGTCATAAACATCAACAATAATAAAACTTTTATTTAAAATTTGTCATAACTAAATAATTCTTGTCTTGACTGTAATGTTGTCTTTTGTTGAATTTGACGTCAGTTTTTATGTGATTTCAATAATGAGCACCCTAGTACTAATGTTATCTTCTTAAATTTCATAATAACACTGCTGTTATTCCATACACAGCTCACTGGATTTTGTTAAAAAAGAAACATAAATCAGTGGCAGAGGGAGACACAGATGCAGGAGAGGGCAACAGGAGAAGGGGGTTGGACAGAGCAGCCCTGATAATAAGATGGAGGAGCTTGATATCCGGGTTTGTGTTGCCACCTCATGGCCATGAGGGGTAAAACAACATGACAAGGCATATGCGTCATGGGCACTTGGGCTATTTGTGACTGAAAATGAGGGCAGAAAATAATGGGCTCATAACGTGCTATAACAAGTGCCCTCATCACCCAAATCACTTTAGGAGACAGTTGAGCAGAGAAGCACTGCTGTTGTTGCAGATGGACAAAAGTGAACTTGCCAAACTGTACCCACTGGATGTTTAGTTCAAATCACTGGTGTGTGCTTGTTTTATTCTGAAGGCAGCAAAGAAAATCCACAAAGTAGCTTCTGAACAATTTTGGCTTCTCAAAACTATCAACAGAAAAACAAAGAATACAAATGCCTCACTTTGGTGAAACTTCTGGTTTAACAAATGTGACTGTAAAGTAATGTGTTTATCAGATTGCAAATTTGCTATAGCAAAAAACATGAAATGTTACATGTAAAACATCAATAAAAAGAGAAAAAAAAGACAATTCCAAATGTTACAGATCTTAAAGATGACTTTACACTTGGATCGAGACATTACCAGCTACTATACACTCTTCTTCTTGGACTCCTCAGCTTAGTGTTGTTGAAGGACATCTTAACACTCATTTATGCTCCCTTTAGGTATGAAAAAAGATACATCTGTTTCAAGTGTGGTAAATGTCCTATCATGAGACTTCCATGCATCCTTTACGATAGCATAGATACTACCAATAAATGGCACCAGAGGGCAGAGTCAAAAGTTTCACACAACAACAGACAAGGTGATGGTGGAGGAGGTCATCATATTGTACCTTAAAAATGATGCTGCGTTGTGGATGGTGGAGGTCTGTGCAGCTATTATATAGATCACAACACGTGAATGGTAACTGCTTTTTACTACTTTCACAATAGTCTAATTTATTACGTTCGTTGTTATTATTCATAACAGAGCGACAAGTGCTAACAACAGCAACGGTGCTGATAGAGCTCATGGTGTTATCATAAGAACCGTGAATCGGAGGGTTTCATGATGAGCTTAGCATAATTTAGCTTAGTACAGCATCTATTAAGTAGCCAATGACATACACACAGGGGGACTCAAATGCAATATGCACTCTTTGCCGAACCATTTACCAAAACAAAGAACAGAGAAGCTCGAGTTACAACACACAGAGAGGGTGTGTGACTTCATTTTCTTCTCAGGATTTCTCCACTCCAACTTTACATAGTAAATAGCTGTTTGCTGTAATATTAATGTTCTGAATGTTGCATATAGAACTTTTTAAAGATCCATCTCAACATTTGTTTTATGATATACTGAAATACTCTGTTTTTGTGTATAATATGGTTGTCCATAAAATTTTTTAAAGGTTCTGTTAACTGGTTAACAATTTTTATAAGCACATTTACTCCTTCTCCCTTACTGAAAAATCCAGGTGGACCTTCATTCAAATGCACTTGAGGTTCCAAGTTTCCACATTACACCTGTGCAAGTTACATATTGGATCGCGATTGGCTTCCAAACTAGTTGTTTGAAAGTCATCTTGTACGTACAAGCCTTCAACTCAGATTGAAAGTGAGCACTGTGAAACTTTTCCCCTGCAGCAGATGAATATGAAAACAGCCTTCTAGTGTCAAACTCTGCATATACATAATTCAAGGTCAAACATCTAAGTGAAGTAACTATATGTATATTAATAATAATAACACATTTTTTTAGGGTAGAGGGGGGATTTAAAGTTAGCACAAGCATCAACTTGAACAAAGCAAAAAATAATAATTTCCACCCACAGTAGTCCCTACTTTTAATTTATTTTTGACACATCGAGGATGTAGACTGTGTGTGGACAGTTCAGCCATTTACTAAAGTGATGTCAGGTTGATGTCTGCATTACAAGTACTGCAGTAATTTGAACTCCAATAGGCTTTCTCTTGCCTTTCTACCTCCACAATTCCTGCTGCATGCTTTAGGTTATCTCTGAGCTAAAAAGAGATCCATCAGAGATAATGGCAAACCTGGAGAGGATCGGTTTCTCCTCCATTATGTTATTTTTCTTTTACCTGATGAAACAGATGAGAGTTGGATGGGGATGCTTTATGAGGAGACGTCAATCAAATAGACACTCCATTTGTGAACATTTGATCCAGACGCCTAAAAATTTGCATAATGGTAACTCAAGCTCCACTTTTGACACCTCTCTCCCACTGCTACGTTTGCAATTTTTCTACACTTAACTTCTCTCAATCCTGCAGAAAATGTCTCTGTCTGCCTTGTAACACTTACAGTGAAGAACTTCATATGCAGTGCATCAAAAGTCTTCTCCTATCTTTCCATGGCTTTATGTTACTTAGCCAGAAAAATCCTCATTGAGGTTTAACTCAATGAGCTAGCTTCTGCAATCTGGAGCAGCTCCCTCCTCCTACAAATGTTTGTTGAATTAAACCTGCTTTTTTAAAGATTAGGCTTGGAGACACTTATAATAAATGGGCAGTCACAGTCTTTTAGCTCAAAGGTGGGACAGCTAATGCCCCTGCAGTTCAGCTCATAAAAAAAGTGCACACACACGCACGCACGCACACACGCACGCACACACACACACACACACACACACACACACACACACACACACACACACACCAAACCGGATGGATAGACCATCAAAGTGAGGTTAGACTCTCAGGTGCTCCATGTCCTTTGAGTCCTTAATTATTGCATGCCTGCAATTTGTTACCCTGAAGGAAAAGGCTCACCAAGTCCTCGTCCTTGTGCATGCAATGTACTCAGTGACTCATGATGTATTAGTACTTCTGTCTCCTGCTGATTCAATCTTGGCCGTGACAGTTTGGGAGGCAAAGTGTTGACACAGAGATAATAAAACCTTAAAAAGAGCTCTTTTGGAATTAAATTAACTTTTTTTCAGTGATGATTTTCTCTTATCTACATGCTGACATGTCTTTTTAACAGCCACACAAAAAGAAGAGGAAAAAAACCACCCCTCACAGGAGTGTTATTTGAAAAAGAATTAAAATGTGTGTCATGTCAGGTGGTCTGTGAGTTGGCCCAAGCTGTCAGCTCTAAGAGGAGACTATGTGATTTCAAGTCATGGACAAAAGGACGACAGGTTGGCTGTTAACTGATGGACAGCATTCATAAGAAAAGATATCAAGGAGAGAACCTGCTTTTCATATTGCAAGCTGCAATCAAGTTTAAAGTCTTTGCTTTTTTTCTCGCCAAGGGAAGCAGAGTTAATATATACAGTCTGCTCACTGATGTTCAGAAATAATCAAAGGGCCTGTCTAAAATGATGGACAGACTAGCTTTTGCCCCACATAAACAGGTTGACAATTGACAAGGTCTTTATGTGGCTGCTGCTCGAGTGTGATCAATGTAAGCCATGTGTGATGAATATTTGCAAGCCCCTTAAATCCTCTGTGATCTTGAAACAATTTTGTGATTGCAGTGTTTGAAACAGGAATATTAAATTTAAAAAAAAAAAAAACTTCAAGAACTTCAAGAACTTGCACTCAAGGTATCCTCATCAAGGTATCCAAGTTTTTTTTTTTTTCACTTTATGTGTTTCTGTTTTACTGTTCATAACCAACCACCGACACCCTACTATTGTCAGCCCACACACATACACACAAACACACACACACACATGCACACACACACACACTTTTTTCTGTCCCTTCTCTCCATGGTTGAGGTGCTCATCAGCATGTTTAGCACAAAGCTTTGTCCCTTTATTTGTGCGTGTGTTTTTGTGTATGTGTGCGTGTGTGTGTGTGTGTGTGTGTGTGTGTGTGTGTTCTCTGTGTGAATGTGTTTGCCGCCTGCGATGAATAATTAGTTTTGCCTTCACACTGTGTTTGTCACACTGTGTTTGTGTGTGCCTCTGTTTGCGTAGGCGTGGTGGCGGAAGAGTTCATTTTCATTTCTTTATATAGAAACACATCAAGCAGACAGTTGGATATTTTGTAAAAAAAAAAAAGGCTCTGATGTTCTGATTCAGCATAAAGTACTGATATAAATATAGTGTGTGTGTGTGTGTGTGTGTGTGTGTGTGTATGTGTCTATGGCTTAATGTAGGACAGTTACATTTGTTCTGGCTTCCCTTGTGGATATCATGGCATTTCAAGCACACACAATCACACACAGGTGCAAACACACACATACACACAGACACACACACACAAACACACATATGCACGTACATTAAACATAAACACACACACAATTACCAAGTTCCTTTTTTCCCAGGACACTCCCCCACAAGCTCCACTTAACTACCTTTTGCATTTTGCCAGCAGTTTAAAAAGCTGATTAGCAACTAATCAATTATTGATTGTCATTTCACACCACAAAGAATATGCCAGAAATAATCTGCCCTCCTCTTCTTGTGTCTCAGGAGAAGAACGTGTCTTTGTGGGGGCATCTTTATTGAGATAAATGATCCTGTACTCACTATTTAGACATATTATCAAATCCAGGACACAGGACCAATTCTAGCATTGGCCCTGGGCCATATTCAACTCAGCTCTGCAAATGTCACCTTGATGAAGCCATCTTGAAGAACGTGATACACATTGAGTTTTTTTTTTTTTAACGCAGCACAGGCTTTTGGGGGAACGAGTATTGGCCATAATGTCTGTGTCATAGTGAGTGGTAAACAAAATTAAGAGATAGTAGCCTTTAAGTAAACTGTTGGACTATGGAGCTTTAAATCCATTAACTGATAATGAATTGCTCCACCCAAACCTTGAAAACAAGGAAAACAATGGATCTATGATAATGGAGAGTTCTTCAGACAATGGAAAAAGATAGTTTTGAACAACTAATATTACAGCTATGTGCTCATGGGAGAGTTTTGGTAACACCTTCTGCATGCATGAGAGTAAAACAAAGATAAAACAAAGAGAGCTTGCAGTGACCTGTGCAATGATCATACATCATGACTGATCAGTTGTTTATTGGTTTCTATTGTGCTTAACTGCTTTTTACCTTTTATGGAAACACCAACTTTTCTACCTCCCCCCTCATAACATCTTTTTTTTTTTTTTTTTGCAATATGTGGAGATTTCTTCAAATTTTTGGCATTTCAGATTTCTTTATGTGCACATTTATGGAAACGCATGCTGTTTACCCATTGAGTCATATCGGATACACCAGCTTTAATAAGTGCTTTATAGGAAATAACACTATACAAACACATACAAATAAACATGCCCAGCAAAAGCCTGATCACCAGTAATCGCAAACGGACCATATTAAAACCAGCATAGAAGTGATCATAGCCATTGCTTTGGCACATCAGTTTAACAGCTCAAAACATAGTTTAAAGTAAAGGTCATACAGTGTCTTGAAAATGTATCTCTTATCAAGAGGTTGACAGGATGGATGGATGGAGGGCTCCAGAAAGAAAGAACTATGATCCCGTGTGATATTTATTGGGGCGTAAACTCCATTAATTGTAGATTGCTAGATTTCTTAAATTAGACAGAGACGGGCACAGAAAGACGGAGTGGCATATGAAATATAGCGTCAACCCATCAATGTAATCATAGACTATTAGCCCTGTGGGCTAGCTCAATAAAGGCCTCAAAATGATATGCTATTAGAGATGGTGGCAACTGGGTACAAGGGTGGTGGAGAACTGAGACGAAGCAAAGAAAGGAAAGAGTGAGAAGAAGGGAAAGAGACGACAGGGAAGAATGAGGAGATAAGTTTGAGAGAGAGGAGGTATGGGGAAAACATAGAAAAAGTGGAGAAGAGAGATGAGGGAGACTGAAGAGAAGATAAGTGGGAGAAGGGGCAGGAGTAAAGAAAAGGGGCAAAGAGACAGATGAGAAATGGAGCAGAGAAGGAGAAGAGGAGTTTGGGAGTTCATTATGGTAGGCTGTAGATGCCTGCTCTCCATAGCAATTATCTACATATGGTGTACGGGGGGTAGAGTTTACTGTGCCTCTCAGGGGGTTGGCAGATAGCTGATGCTGTTGTCCTCCCCACTGCACCCCACCGACAGCCAATGCATGTGTGTGTATGTGTGTGTGTGTGTGTGTGTGTGTGTGTGTGTGTGTGTGTGCACCTGCCCACATGTGTGCACGCTAACAGAGTTTTACTGGACTCTCTACAGCACTGCAGTCAGCACTAATTGTCTAAAGTAGATGTAGTGTTGGAGAGCGTGAGAGAGTGATTGAAGAAGAAGAGAGAGTACAGGGGGGAGGAAAAAACAATTAAGAGACTGAGATAGATTAAGTGCAAGTGTGTCTGTGTGTGTGTGTGTGTGTGTGTGTGTGGTATCTTTACAAGCCCAAAATGGCTTCAAAAGGTTAGCTAAGTATCAGATTTTATAAGAGGCTCCTTAGCGTCAGGGTTCAGAAAAAGGGTGAATAAAAGATTCTGGTTTCAGGAAATTCGGCTTACCAGTCTTGGAAGATCACAATACTGACAAAAATATTTTCTTGGAAAAGTTCTGGATATACAGCAAAGTCAGAGTCAAGGTTGTTTGAGAACGGATGAATAAGCATTTTAGGTGTGGGGCCGTGGCCAAAGGAAATATTTGTTTCTATGGTCATTAAAACTGTATATCAGGACCTCTCAGACATTTTCATGAGCAACAGTTTTATGTCCTAATCTGACATTTACTGCATTTGTGATCAAAGCAACACTACACTTTACAATTTACAGTTTTACCTTTGGGTATGTAACAGTCACTGTAAAACTAAATAAAAGGTTGTACAAGCCATAACTAGGAAATTAGCCAAAACCATTAACAGGACTTGTCCATTATTTTCTGATATCATGATTCCAAACCTAATCAACGGAAAAAATGTTGGTATTATACTTTTCTGCAAACCACAGACATGTAATATTTCTATATTATTATGATGCTGATATGTTAAAACTCTAAAAGGTCTATACAACACTATGGTAAATGTGTGGTTATTTTTAGTCACAAAAACCACTTGAAAAGATTATGTTTTGGCTTAAAATATCCAGTTTTGTGGCACAATCAGGGCTGTAAATTGCTTAAGTCTCAATAAAGCCAAACATGGCAAACAACAGAAATCATTTGCCATCCCAGCTATACATCGATTGATCTCCTCTGCTTGGAGGGTGAGGAGCTCATGGACCTCACTGTTTACCCACTTTGCAGACATTTTCGGGTGCTATTCTTTGTGTTAGCTGCTAACTGTCGCTCGCTGCTTTTCAAATCTCTGCAAAGGGTTGCACACATAATGGAGCTCCGTTGTTTGTTGGTCTCAAACAGTGGTCTGCAGCTTGGCAGCCATTTCGGCATGGTGTAAGACCATCCATCATCTCCACCAACTCGCAATGACAAAGTCAGCTTGGTGACTAGGCTGGTGTATCTTATCCTTTATTAGTAAATGTAGCAGAGAGAAAAGGCAGCAATGTATCACTTTTTTGTATCTTTTTCTCAACATAAAGAAATGATGAATATTGCACTCTGACAAATGTTTGCCCTCAACAGTCTTCATTTGAGACACTACCCTCGGGCATGCATTTTAAAATGCCACTGGCTAATAAAAACCTCCACAAGTCCCTTTGGTCTTCACATCATCTACTTTACAAACAGCTAAATGAACTGTACTTGAACTCCCTGTTGTTTTTATCTTTGCCTGTCTTTGTCATCAGTGCATTTCAAAGGGCCAGTGGTTTCATTTCAAAAATAGATGATATTTTCTGGTCATCATTTTTTTGTGTTTTTATAAGGGCTTGTTTTTCCACTATATTATTATTATTGTTCTCATAACAGTACTGTACAACTTCTTTCTGTCCAACTCTATCCTGTTTTACAGCTACGCAAGTGATCAGGGTTAATGATATACAGAAACAAGGGAGTGTGTGCGACCAGGAGAGAAAGGATAGTAAATAAATCCAAGTTTATGTTGAATGTGCTGTACAGAAAATGGAAATGTGACAAGACATTAAAGAGAGGAATGACAATATGAAGATGCTGAAATAGAGATAAAGTCCTAATGATAATGATGCTGTTTTCCATGTCTTTTATTTATGCTGCAAAGACTCATCTCCTCTGTACGCACATCCACTCGAGTATTCTCGAGCCATATGGAACTATGCATATTAAAGAATGAATATTCTCAGGGTGTGAATATGAAAATGATGGTGCTAAATTTAGTGTTGTTTATCTACATTATGTTTCCCACCACTGTGACCAGTTATGCACTGTGAACTGCATTTTTAAAGTGCTACAAAGTAAATAACCATTTGACAATATTATTATATGTTTGACTGATCAGGCCAGTCAGTTATAGCTGAAATACCATGCAAATCAGGTTTTTCAGATTTTTAATTTACTTAAATGCCAGAAATCCTGGTAAAAGCAGTTCAAGTTTATAGTGGGCACAAGCAAAGACAGCACATTTAACTGAACAAAAAATTCACTTTGGCTTCTGTTGGAAGATTTTTCCCTCATGACAAATCCCAACTGCATGTTATTATTCACCCACACTTTAATTCCCATTTCATTTCTACTTCTGACAAATGAAAGGAAAATTTAAATTATTTTTCCAGAACAAATGCACTTGGGGACGAGCAAAAGAGCAACATTTACTTGCTGCGGGAACAAGAGTGATTTGAATTTTGGCTCTGTCTGAAGTCTCAAGCCCCCCATTGAGAGTAGCTTTCGGTTCAGTTTCTGGAGTTACCACTGCTATGGCATTTATTATGATTAAAAAGGTACAGTAATGCAGGCTTAAGATTTATGCTCCATCAAGGAGAAAGAGACAGAGTGAGATAGATATGGGAAGAATGAGAGTCTTGCATTGGATTGAAAGTAAAAAGTCAAGTTAGGGGTCACCGAGATTACCTTGAAGCAAGAGAAGCTATAGCAGGAGAAAAATATGCTCATAAAAAAGTGCCAGTCAGGGCAAAGGGCCCTTCAGCAAGACACTTTATCCGAGAGATCACTGCCTGGGGCAGGATGATTGGGTTTACAACCCCTGGCAAACACAATGCTGTGCAAAAAAAAAAAAAAAAGTCCCCAGCATCCAAAGATTCAAACAAGCTCTGAATATTTACACAAATATTTAAAGGAACAATTTTCAGCCTTGAGGTGGAAAATTTATCGTCAGTCCAACCATGGATTCGGTCCAAGTACCAGCATGAACTTTTAAAATAGCAACTAATCTGAAGTAAGTAATTCAGTTTTGTCAAGGAGACTGATTCATGAAAACATGTGATCTCAGTTACTGTTGGTTCTGACTATTTGTACCAGCTCATTTCTGTGCCATACCACTGGAGTAAAGTTATCAAAACATGGCAGGGAGTTTATATAACCCAAGGTCTTCTCCCTGCTGAAATTGAGAGGAAATTGAATTGTGTTTGTCATACAAGATGTTGGCATTCTCCAGTGTTTGAATGGCAGATGGCAAGTGATTTATACAAGGCAGCTGTTGAGAATATGCAGTATGTTTCTGCAGATGTGATGGAATATTGGAAGAAAAAAAATGGAACAAACTTTTTTTTTTCTTAAGAAATATCAAATCAAAGTTAATAAGACAAAATTTTGATCAAGCATTTGATTTCATTTTCATTTTCATTTCTGGCCAGTTTTTGATACTTAATGCAAGAGACATATTTTGATCGGTGCTCAGCAAGCATCAGAATCAGAATCAGAATCAGAATCAGAAGCAGAAATACTTTATTGATGCCCGAGGGGAAATTGCCTTTAGTTACAGATGCTCCCATTCAAAAGTCTTAAAAGAAGTAGGAAAGTGTAGAATATATCAATAAAATTTAAACATAAGTACTAATATAAAGCACGGTAATATTGTAACAACAAGCTAATAACTAATACTAATATAGTCACTAATAATCAGTTAGTTAGCAGGTACCTATGGAAGATTAAACATGCAAATTAAAACAAACAAAAGAAAAAAATAATATAAAATACAACAAATGCGATTAATAACATGAAAATGAAAATGTGTTTGAAGAAACATGATTCAGGTAGTTATTCAGGTAGTTATTAAATGACTTGATTCTTTGCCATTTTCCATCCTGCATTAAATCAAATCACAATGCTGAAAACAAAATTAAGAGGTCTTTCGTTGTCCAGCAGATGACAGCACAGAAGTTGGGCATTAAAAGTAAAAAAATGATAAAATGCCCAACTTTACAGCAGAAATAAACATGTTTACAGCCTGGAACAAAAAAAATGTTTTTGTTCTCAAGAGCTAATTTCTAAATCCATAAAACCTGTGCCGGTGCTGATTTTTCATATGATTTACCCATTGATATTTTTTTAACACTGTCTACGCAATTCTGTGTTTGATCTGCTTTACAGCATTTTAAAAGTTCCATAAATACTATCTCACTAACAACCTACTAATAACAGGCTGTTACGTTAGTTGCTCCTTTCTGAGCCACATTCTACCATTTATTCACTCCCACGTTTGCAGTGGGAATGTAGAATAGATGGACGAGCCCTGCATATTTCTGCAGGATAGGAGAGGAGAGAGGGCAGGAGTGGGGAGATAAGACAAGAAAAAAATATTCAAAACCTTTCTCTCTAAAGGTCCCTTTGACAGCTCAACCCAGAGGCAACCTCTCTCACACTCTCTCACTCTCTACCCTTCTCGTAATCGACTTCATATCCAGGTCCTGTACAGTGACTCAAGTTACATTTCTCTGATGCAGCTTCAGGATATCTCCCCAGACGATCCAAATGTCAGCCAGGCAGACCAGTGACACAATGTAGCCATCTGATTCACCCAGACTGTTTATTGTTGCCAAGTGGGTGTGTATATATATATATATATATATATATATATATATATATATATATATACTTTCTCTGCACCCAGACAGTACATATACTAACACACCCATCAGTGCACACACACACACACACACACACACACACAGTCATGCTCAGGCATACACGCAAGTGCTATCGTGGCAGACAGAGAGTCAATGACCTTTGGCTTTTGTTAGTTGAGAAGGTGAGTCACGCACACAGACATATACACACACACAAACACACACACACAAACACGTGGTACACATACATTCCTAGTGTATATGCTTGCAACAGCTAACATGCATACAGAAATGAGAGAGCCAATAAAGGAAATATATTTTATCAGGGCTGGGCGTGTTGCATTTTTGCTTATTACTCAACAGAAAAAGTTATTGGTTGCATTACATGTTACATGAGCCTTACCTTTACGTAAGACCTGTGCTACTTAAAACCAAACAGCCACTCAACAGATGAAAAATAAAACCAATATGGAAGTTCCAAAAACTGCAGTTTTGCTAATGACCACTTGAGGCTGGCTCCAGCAGCAAGTCCATCCCCATAGATGCCCATGTTAAAATGCCCAACTTTACAGCTTAAATAAACATGTTAACTGCCTGGTACAAAGAAAAAGCAATTGGTCTCTTGCTGATTTCTCCATTTACAACAACTGCACAGGAGGTGAAGTTTTAGTGACAGGCTGTTTGTGAGGCACCACCTCGGACTATCGGTCAGATTTCTGGCAATTCCGGCTCAAAAAAAAAGGATGGTGATAGCTGACACGCTGAACTCAAAACTCTAAAACGGGAGTCCACAAACCAATTGGTGAAGTCACAGTGGCTATCTCCAACTATGCCCAACTCAGCACCTTTAGCCAATGCGCCAAGCTAACAAGTCCAGCACCACCAAGTTGGCATTTGATATCAATATGACAACATAGATACATACAACTCTTACAGTGGATGGATGTTACATTTTGGTTGAAATGAAAATCAGGTTCAAGATATTTTAAATGTCTAACACTGTTACAATTTCACATTGTGTGGATGTTAACCCTATGATGTTTTGCAGACATTGGGTTTTGGTCTCCATACCACATGACCATATGCTGTCATTCTGCGTTTTGAAAACGTTGCTATAAAACATTTGAAGACATTGGATTTTGGTTACTTATTATAACAATTTAAAACCAACAGAATACTTATGTCATCTGTCGTCACTATTCAATATCAAATTGATGTTGGTATTAGACACTGTCAACAAACTTCACAATCTATTCAACCAAATATTTACATCTAGCAATTTTGTTCACTGGCTGGGCAGTGTCTCTAATGAACCTATAACACCAAATTGATACCAGTTATTTTCCCTGATTCCCATCATCAGGAAACAAGATGGCCACAAAAACTGTTTCAGTTATAATGCATTATTGGGATTAGTAACTGCAACCTTTACATTTAACATTAATAAAAAAAAAAAGTGATTCTATTACACAAATGCCACAGTAAAAAAATAATTATTACCCAACACTAATATTAATAGTCATGCATACATGCATTAGCAGTCCGCCAGAGTTTTATGTTACCGATAGTGTTTCATGATATTCATGGACAGGATCTCAAGATGCAGACAAAAGGAGTAAGGGGTCCAGTTTGGTAACCTCTGGACTGCAGCTCTTGCAGATGATGTGGTTCTGTGGGCTTCATCACACCGTGACCTCCAGCATGCACTCGGGCAGTTTGCAGCCAAGTATGAAGCAGTCGGGATGAGAGTCAGCACCTCCAAGTCTGAGGCCATGGTTCTCTGCTGGAAAATGATGGATTGCCCCCTCTGTGTGGGGACAGAGTTGCTGCCCCAAGCAAAGGAGTTCAAGTATCTCAGGGTCTAATTCATAAGTGATGGAAAAATGGAGCATGAGATGGACCGTCAGTTTGGCATTGTGTCTGCAGTGATGTACATGCTGCACTGGACTGTCATGGTCAAGAGGGAGCTGAGCTACAAGACAAAGCTTTCAATTAACCAGTCCATCGACATCCCAAACCTCACCTATGGTCATGAGCTTTGGGTATTGACCGAATGAATGAAATCACAGATACAAGCAGCCAAAATGAGTTTACTCCAGAGGGTGGCTGGACTCAACATTAGAGAAAGGGTGAGGAGTCTGACATTCAGGGACATTCAGAAGTAGAGCTGCTGCTCCTTTGCACCAAAGGGGCCAGTTGAGGTGGTTCGGGTATCTGATTAGGATGCCTCCTGGATGTCTCCTGTAAGAGGTGTTCCAGGCACGTCCAACTGGTAGGAGGCCAAACGGCAGGCCCAGAACACGCCAGAGGGATTATACATCTCATCTAGACTAGGAATGCCTGAGGGACACCTGGAGTACTTTGCTCAACCTGCTACCCCCTGTGACCCAGCCCAAGATAACCACATGAAAATGGATGGATGGATGGGCATACATTAGATCAAATATATATTCTCTATTCCCTTCTTTGGGTCAATGCAACTGTAGAAACAAACACAAAACTCACAGAGTAAACACAACCTCAAGACATTATGAAGCAAAAAAGAAAGTGTAGACTAAAAATGAAGAAAATCTGAGCGAGAAATAAATGACAGCAAGGATGGAAAGAGCAATAAAAGATAAAAGTCAGAAAAAGCAAAATGTTACTGTAACAGAAGAGAGGGAGAGGGGAAGTGGGGAGAAACAGAGAGAAAAAAGTAACTCCCAGCAGACTTCGGCAATTAAGAGCACCTCGTTAAGGAAGCTCTCAGTGACTAATGGATGAGACACACAGGCGTACACACACACCGCAGGGGATGAGTGATGGGCAGATGTAGACATTTAACAGCTTCTGTAGTGCGGTCTTTGCATCTTTTTCCTTAATTTTCCTCCCCTCTCACCTTCTCTCATCCCCAGCTTACGTATAACATCTGAAAAAATTACTTTCCCATCTATGCAATATACTGTTTCCCTGCCTGTGGCTTACACCTCCCTCAATAATTTAACACAAGCGAGGTTTGCACTTTGCCCCAAGTGGCACTCCATGATAATTGGCTGGAGGTTTTGAAGGTCATCGTCACTACCAAGAAACCTGAAAGATGTTGTCAGTATGTTATGTCTTCCTCGCAGTGTTCTGAGAAAACAGTGTCATTGCTTTTTGTGTGCAGAGATAAGTATTTGTTGACCATGACCATGCTCTGTATCAGAGTTGCATTTGCATAACTAGGCTGACTCTGCAGTGTCTCAATTAGCAGGAGCGGGATATTTTACTACAGCACGCAGCCCCACTTTGTGATTTAGGCTGATTAGATGAGTGTGTTTTTACTTAACTTCAACATCACAGCAATGGGTGGTCACTGAATCTAGATTTCTGTTTTCTCTTTGCAATGTTGCAATGCTGAACTGTAATGAATGTAACATAAGTGTGTCGGGCTGGAGTCCTTGAACATGATAACTCCCTGTATCCTCAGAATTAAATCAAAGTAAGGTTCAATGTTGTCCAGCTCTGTCTGCTTTACCCTCTGAGTCCTGAGTGCACCAGCAGCTGTCCCATGATGTTACGATTAATCCACCGCACACACTGCAACATGGCTTGTAGTATCTATATTTAGCCACAAGTCCTGCGGCTCACAGCAAGGGCCTAGACACGTTGTTTGTAGTCTGGAGATTAGAAAAGCCCACTTGTGTTTGGAAGGTCACAAGTCACAAGTTTGAATTACAGTTTAGCCTGAGAAGATGTTGATGTTGGAAGGTAAAAGTACTGTTGATAGAATATAGCTCTTTAGTAACATCTAGTGGTATCTGTTGGGTACGATAACAAAACTGCAGATGCATGTCCTCCATTACCCCCTCTTCTTCCTCATCTTCTGCTTAGTCCAAAAAACGGTTACAGCCACTAGTAGGCTAACAATATGTGTTAGCTGTTTGTGTGACACAAGTAAAATCTAAAATTTAAATGCATTTTAATGAATTAAGATATAAAAGTATGAAATATAACATCAAAATGGATAAACATCCACCCAAAGAAATCTACATGTATTGAGATAATAGCAAGAATACAAACCCATTGTTAATTGAGATTTATTTTATCAATGCCCATTTAAAGTTATAACTTCCCCTCTCTGGCAACAAGTCCTCAAACCCATATAACCACATATGTTGCTTTTTCCTACACTCTTACATGACCTACAGGAACATTTCTTAAATTAGCGACCCTACTAGTTTAGAAAAAGAGACTTGGTTAGGCATTGTTATACGGAAGCACTATAGGGCCCTAGCCCTAGAGTTGTCTTTTCTTTACTTAAAATGATTACCTCAAATTAACTTAACATTGGCACGGCACAAGGGCAGTGACCTCTTGAATCGAAGTCCTGTGTTTGTTCAACTCATCATTCCGCCCTCACCATCTTAGTATGCAGACTTGTTGCTCTTATACTGCATCACCATAAGTTAATATGGGTCACAATATGCTTCATGTATGATCAGTGATGTTATTCTATGAGGGATGACAGTCTACTCTCTGGAGTCAACGTGAGGTGAAAAATTCATGAAAATATATGACACAAAGGGGGTTCTAAGCATATTGGGGCACTGACCCTCCTTTGCCATCTCCACCCGCCTGAGTAGAGAGAACACTTTTAGTTAGTTTAAGAGAGATTCAGTATTTCAGGGAGTAAAGAGCTGGACAGCTTGTGCCTGTTGAAAAAGCTTTTAAAACTCAGCAGCTACTATCAGAGAAGTGACTGGCACTGATCAGCAGCACTTACAAACAGTCTCAGATAAATTACCGTCACTGCGTTCAAAGGAAAATTACAGATTGCACCTTAAATTGGGTAACATTCTCCCTGAACAACCTCTGCAGCACTGATTGTACCGAGCTGCCACCATTGGTGATTGCACTTCCCAGGTGTGAACATGCCGAAATGAAGCAAACTCTAACTTTTAACGGGCCTAAGAAAGCAACTGGGAGCTGTAAGCTGTGCTTTACAAACCCTCTTTTGCAAAGATAACAAAGCTATTTCTTTTTTGTTCAACCAATTTTGCTCCCATACACTATTTGATATGACTTAATAATGTCTGTCGATACATAACGATGAGAATAATGATTGGCTAAAGAAAAAAATAACACATTAGCTTGGAGAGACTGAGTTAGGGAACCTGCAATGGCATGATAATGAGCATAAAAAAATCTACTCTCCATACTCCAAATACTAGGAACAAGGCTATAATTTCTTTCATATCATTTTAATTTTGATTTTCAAGTTTTTATTTAATGATTGTCTCATCTGGTGGCGCAATTACATTTTTAATGGGAAACCAAATTGAGTTGAAATTGTTCCCTGCATTTAAAAAACCTGAACCGCCCGCTGCTTTGATTGAAGGATAAAGTCACATTTTCCTGCCCACGTTTTCCCCTCTCTTTTTCATGTTCACTCCACCTGTCTTTAGGGATTCATCTTATCTTGACTGCTGCTGTTTATTTCCACACAATCCTTTGTCAGCCATGGCAGCTTTTGAAGTGGCAGACCGAAATGAATGCATGCACTTTGCCATGCCCAACTGATTAATCACTTCATTTCTGTGTTTGTGCTGTCGGTAAAGTTTCACTTTACTTTATAAACACCCAAGTTCTTATCATCAATAACGCTCGATATTGTTTTATCGCTCCACTTTACTATATCTTTTTGAAACATGCTTATACGCCACGGTCACAATTCACTACCAGCGCCACCCACAGTGATAGATGATGATGATATATTGTGATAAGATAGATGATGATATTCTGCCTGAACAGACCAAACAGGAGACATAGTCAGAGTGAGGAAAAACAAAGGTAATATTTGATAAATGGGAGGGAGGGTGGGGTGGCTCTAAAAAACACAATAAGAGACAGTCACAAAGAGAAAAAATGGACAAAAAAGTATGTGCGAAGATGAAGAAAGAGCTGAGATACTTAGATAAATCATACACTTTAAAAATTATTACCATTTTCACTGTAGTTATTATGGGTCTTATTTTTCCCACTGTGCAACAGTTTTTTTTTTGTGCCTCGAGACTGCTCTTATTAATAGAAAAAAGGTGCAAAATGAATAGTAGCCGCCTCAATGAGCACTATTGGACTCCACGCCTCCTAATAATTAATATCCAAATGTCCTGTGTTTGTATTGTGCTCATTTTTACTTTTTGAATTTTCATCAGCTACTTCAATGAGAAATCACTACAATTAGTTTTGTATTAAAAAGGACTTAAAATCTTGAATCTGTCTCCATCTGACACACTGAAAAAGGAGACAGAGGAAGAGTTAAAGGATTAATTAGTGAGAGAGACCAAATGTAACTGTGTGTGTGTGTGTGTGTGTGTGTGTGTGTGTCAGAGAGAGTTACACAGAAAATAAAGAGACAGAGAGTGGTAATATCCTTGTGAGACCTCTGTATTTACTGCACTGTTAAGCAGCATTCATTTATCTTGTGAAAAACCTGCTACACACACACACATGCGTATACACATATGGCCCAGTGTGGGACTTCTCCCCAGACAGTTCCTCTAATTAGCTCCTTTTAAATGAATGGGTTAAGCAGAGCTCTTTTTACAGTATGTGCTGGCACTATAATGCAGCTTATTTCACAGCCACACACAGACACAAACACAAACTCACACGTACACTCCCAGAGGAGAGTATACATTTAAATATAAAGTATAATTTCCTCCTTCTTTTTTTCAAACAAATCTAAAAGAAGCATCCTGGTTACTTCATGTCGATTTCTCAGTAGAAGAAGAAATGCTGGCAGGGCTGTCGAGATGGAACTGCTGTTTACGTATGAAACACTCAGGATTTATCTTGCATGAAGTCAATTCAAGTCAAGTCAATTTTATGTATAAAGTTCATTATCACAAATCACAGTTTGCCTCAAAAGTTCAAAAAAACTAAACATCACTAAGTCATATGTCAAGGCATACAGTAACATAGATACCAATGTTGTTACAGCAAGGCAGTGGAGGAGCAAGATCCCAGGCTGTTTGTGTACATACCTACACAAAGTAATGCACTAGAATTTGTATATAACCCATGCAATCAGGAGAGCTGCAATTATGTGACCAGTGTGCCGAAGTGAGTAAAAAAGGGAATAGTATACAGAGCAAAAGTCTGCATGAGGACGTAAGTTGCAGTGGTGGATGGGTCAAACAAACACTGGACTTTCCTGCTGAAGACCGGTGTTCAGGACCATTTAAAAACAAATAAACTTAGAGTTATTTAAGATATGTCATCAACATGTTTCTTTTTCTAAACCTTTATTTAATCAATTACGTAACTTTATGTTAAGTATATAACATTTACGCAGGGAAATGTGCACCCCAACTACATGCAGACTTCTGGGGATGTGCGTGCCACAAGCTTGTGCAGACCACAGACCTGTATAGTGGTTTTAGACTTTAGACTAGAATAAAACATCTGGAGGAGGTTAATAGAGTTGAATTGAGTGCATCATGTTAGAAGCAAAAAGGGATACTGGAGTAAAGAAGGTTGGGAAAAACGAAGCGAGAGGAGACAAAACGGGGAGGGAAGTGCTTTATGCTCGAGGAGTAAGATGAGATAGTAGGACATATAAGGGAGCAGAGACAATGGAGGGAAAGAAAGAGAAGGACATAAAAGAAGAGGGCGGAAAGCAAGAGAAGCAAAAAACGAAGAAAAATTAAATGGATAGATGGTCCTTGTGGAATCAGCTGCTAGTGCTATACACATTCACACACACCAGATGGTGGGGATGTTTTATATGTCATATTTATAAGAAATACCCATGTATAATTCGTGTGGTACCTCTCCACCCCTTCTTTTTCCTTCTTTTGTTTTCTCTTTAGGTGCTATTTAAAAGAAGTCTATTCTGGATGAATATAGATTTTGTTTTAATTCGTACCCTCTAAACATCCAGGGGGCTTTGCAGTCACAGGGACATAAAAGTACAGTTGTGTAGCCTGTATTCTACAAAGGTACTGTATATAAACTCTATTTAAAATACAAAAAAAACGATTAAAAATCGTATAGAACATGGACAAACTCCCACAGCAACCTTTTCTTCAGGCTCAAACTCCCCCAGATCTGGCACTGTTATAATAACTACCCATCTCCTGCAGCCACTCCTCTGTCCAAAACTATATTTAATATGTTTTATTGCCAGCTTAAGTGTCTTAACAGCTGCCCTGACCCTCACTAGAGTGACAAGAATACTGCTGAGAAGACACAAACTTAATTCTTTCACACTTATGGTCATAAACTATACACCCATAGACCTTGAAAGTGTCGAGGTGGGCGCACTTCTTCAGCAATGCAAAACAATACAAGGGGCTTCCACCCCCTATCAGCTATTTTAGATAGCGAGTAGTCATCAGAAAGTTAAGGCTATATAATTGTAACATCCCTGGCTTGATTCCCTTCTCTTCCTCCCACATTTCCTGTCTGCAGAGTATCTCTACTGTCACTATCCACTAGAGGCAAAATGCCCAAAAAATAAACCTTAAAAGAATCTGAATAAACTTGTCCAAGAAACAACAGCGTCCAAGAAATGTATGTCCTGTATGTGCACACAAACGTGGCACAATAAACGGAACAAAAACTGCCACAATCCAATGCTTTTAATGGTAATCTGAAAAATGAAACCAATGCAAAAGTGCCAAAAATCACAGTTCATTGAATGGCCACTTGAGGCTGACTCCAAAACCAAGTAAATCCCCATAGACCCCCATATCAAAATAATGGACATTAAAGCACAAATAAACATGGTTACAGTCTGGTACAAAAACAATTTTGGTCTCTACAGCTCATTTTAACATTCATGACAACTACAAAAGGTGATTTTTTATATAACTCATCCATTTTATTAAGGCCCAAATTTACGCATATTTATGTACGGGGCCACTGAGTGGCTGGCTGTCTACCGATAATGTCCTCAAGTGTCGATCAGATCCAGCCCTCGCTCCTCCACAGCTCCAGCCAGTCAACTAAATATGGTCACATTTGGCTCCAAAAGGCCAAGATGGCAACGAATGAAATGATGAACTTGGGCTTCAGAAGGGCAGTCCAGAAACCAATGAGTAACGTCACAGTAGCCACTTCAATTATTTATACAGTAGGATTTGAACCCAGAAAAATATGAAATTCTATGATCATAGAATCTAAAACTGTTCTGCAAAGTCCTGGAAAGTTTAAGTCTGAGCTGTGGGGGAATATGGATACAAACAAACAAAGAGAAAACAATCCTGAGGAATGTTCCTCTTAATCAAACATTCCTTTGTTTATCCCAAATAAATAGGACAGATTTATACAACAAAAATGAGAAATAAAGTGACAAATGTGTAGAAATTATGCACAAAAGCAAGAGATACCCGAGAGATAAATTCTGTGTGTAAGAAAGTCCTTAAATCCTGAATGAAGTTTACTGCTGTTTATTGAAGTAACTTGAGGACTTGAATCAAACTCATCAAAAACTTTTAAAGAAATTATCTTACAGTAATGAGCACACTGGAACAAACTCACACACAATTCATCATTTACAAGTCTCCTCTTCATAATGAGCGCAAATTCTTTTTATTTCCTTCTATCATTCATCGTTTGACATCCTTCTCTGTGGCATTAATAAGTCATGGATGTGCTTTTTGTGCATAACACCTCCCAGTATGGCGGCAGGGGAGGCGGGCTGGTGAGAGAATGCGTGTACACCCTAAAATATTTAACAGCCCTATGTTCTGCAGCTGTTGACCTGCATGCACTGTGTGGAGACAGACCGTGTGTGTGTGTGTGTGTGTGTGTGTGTGTGTGTGTGTGTGCAGCATATAACCTGATTACAGCTCTGATTACCTGTTGGGATGGTATGAATATTTTAAATCCCCCAAAATCAGGTCTGAAAATAAATGATGATGTTGATGTTAATAAGGATGATGGTGGAGATAATGATGATGATATTTGAGTTATAATCGTTTAATTATTTATTAAGGCCCGAGCACTGAACGGTGCCAGGACCCTCTTGGAATGTAAGGAATTATTATGAATTTTCTGCCAAATGAATCGCATTTTTGGAGGTGTTACCATGCTCAAAAACTCATGAAGGTTGGTATGCTCGTCCGACCTGGTAAAAAATTTCGTATTTTTGGGGTTTCAGAAATTGGCGTGGCAAAATGGCTCCACAGCATCCCCTAATGGTATTTTTTGAACCGCTCTTAGTCTGGCCCCTCCCCTGGGACTACTTGGGAGATCCTACCAGGGTCTAACTAGCCCTGGACAACACAGCTCCCAGGATCACAGGGACACGCAAACCCCTCCACCACGTTAAGGTAGCGATTCTCGGAGGGGATACTAAATTACATTAATTACATTAAATTATATTTTGTTATATTATGTGATATTATATAAAATTATATTATATTATATTATATTATATTATATTATATTATATTTTAACAGATAATATTACATCATATTATATTTTAACAGATTATATTACATTATATTAAATTAAATTGTATTATATTATATTATATTTCATTACATCACATTATATTACATAAAATTATATTGTATTATATTATATTATATTACGTTATATTGTATTATATTGCATTATATTATCATTAAAGTATTATTCTTATTCTTTTTATTATTATTATTATTTTGTAGAAATGTATATGTTATGTATTTCATTGTTTATTTACATTTATACTTTTCCTTTTGTTTATTATTAATATTTTGGCTGTGAGCTTCTAAAATGTAAATTGAGGTCTAAAATATAATATATTTATTATTATTATTATTATTATTATTATTATTATTAATATTAATATTATTATGTAGAAATGTATATACTGTCTTTTTTGTTTATTATCTTACTTATATTATATTATATTATATTATATTATATTATATTATATTATAGTAGTGGTAATAAAAGTATAACTGGTATTTGTATTATCATTATAAAGTTCTCCTTATTATTATTATTATTATTATTATTATTGGAAGTGGCTGCAGATTGCTGGCAGAGGCTGTAGGTGGAGGTCTGGCGCCAACTGTTGCCAAGAATCTGCAGGTGGAGGCGGCAGCTGCAGGCTGCTGGGAGAAGTTGTAGGTGGAGGTTTGGTGGGAGCTGTCTGCCAGAATCTGCAGTTGGGGTGGTTTCAGATTGCTGGCAGAGGCTGTAGGTGGAGGTTTGGTGCCAGTTTTCTGCCAGAAACTACAGATGGAGTCAGCATGTGCAGGTTGCTGGGAGAAGCTGTAGGTTGAGGTTTGGTGCCAGCTGTCTGCCAGAAACTACAGGTGGAGGTGGGCGCAGATTGCTGGCAGAGGTTGTAGGTGGAGGTCTGGTGCCAACTGTTGCCAAGAATCTGCCATTGGAAGTGGCTGCAGATTGCTGGCAGAAGCTGTGGGTGTAGGTTTGGCAGCAGTTGTCTGCCAGAACTACAGGTGAAGTCGGCATCTGCAGGTTGCTGGGAGAAGCTGTGGGTGGAAGTTTGTTGGCAGCTTTCTACCAGAATCAGCAGTTGGGGAAAGCTGCAGATTGCTGACAGAGGCTGTAGGTGGAGGTTTGGTGGCAGCTGTCTGCCAGAAACTGCAATTGGAGGCGGCAGCTGCAAGTTGCTGGTAGAAGCTATAGATGGAGGTTTGGTTGTAGCAGTCTGCCAGAATCTGAAGGTGGAGGAGGCTGCAGATTGCTGGCAGAGGCTGTAGGCAGAGATTTGGTTGTAGCAGTCTGCCAGAATCAGCAGTTGGGGTGGCTGCAGATTGCTGGCAGAAGCTGTGGATGTAGGTGTGGCAGCAGCTGTCTGCCAGAAACTACAGGTGGAGTCGGCATCTGCAGGTTGCTGGGAGAAGCTGTTGGTGGAGATTTATTGGCAGCTTCCTACCAGAATCAGCAGTTGGAGGAGGCTGCAGATTGCTGGCAGAGGCTGTAGGTGGAGGTTTGGTGGCAGCTGTCTGCCAGAAACTGCAGTTGGAGGAGGCAGGTGCAGGTTGCTGGCAGAGACTGTAGATGGAGGTTTGGTTGTAGCAGTCTGCAAGAATCTGCAGGTGGAGGCGGTTGCAAGTTGCTGGCAGAGGCTACAGGTGGAGATTTGGTGGCAGCTGTCTACCAGAATCTGCAGGTGGAGGGAGCTGCAGATTGCTGGCAGAGGCTGTAGGTGGAGGTTTGGCAGCAGCGGTCTGCCAGAATCTGCAGGTGGAGGCGGCTGCATATTGCTGGCAGAGGCTGTTGGAGGAGGTTTGAAGATGGCACTATTTAAAAAATGAAGGTGGCTGTCAGAGGCTCTTTGTTTCAGGTGGAGCAGGACACTTTAGAGGTGGTAGACGGAGGTTTGGTGGCAGTGGTCTGCCAGAATCTGCAGGTGGAGGCAGCGGCTGCAAGTTGCTGGCAGAGGCTATAGGTGGAGGTTTGGTGGCAGCTGTCTGCCAGAAACTGCAGTTGTAGGAGGCAGGTGCAGGTTGCTGGCAGAGACTGTAGATGGAGGTTTGGTTGTAGCAGTCTGCAAGAATCTGCAGGTGGAGGCGGTTGCAAGTTGCTGGCAGAGGCTACAGGTGGAGATTTGGTGGAAGCTGTCTACCAGAATCTGCAGGTGGAGGGAGCTGCAGATTGCTGGCAGAGGCTGTAGGTGGAGGTTTGGCAGCAGCAGTCTGGCAGAATCTGCAGGTGGAGGCGGCTGCATATTGCTGGCAGAGGCTGTTGGAGGAGGTTTGAAGATGGCACTATTTAAAAAATGAAGGTGGCTGTCAGAGGCTCTTTGTTTCGGGTGGAGCAGGACACTTTACAGGTGGTAGACGGAGGTTTGGTGGCAGCGGTCTGCCAGAATCTGCAGGTGGAGGTGGCGGCTGCAGTTTGCTGGCAGAGGCTGTAGGTGGCAGAGTGTAAACCTGAAGGTGGCTGTCAGAGGCTGTTGTGGAGCAGGAGAGCAAAGACTGCAGGTAGATGCTCAGGCAGCAGTTGGGTGGCTGCAGGCAGAGGGTGGAGGCAGTAGATGATCTGGAAGAAGCTAATTCTGCAGTAGAGTGACAAAAGTGGAGAGGTCTTGCAGCACACAGCTGCTACTTAACTTAAAACTATAACACTTAACACTATAGTACTTAACTTATCCCTATACAACTTAACACTATTAACTTCACACTATAATATGTAACTTAAGACTATAAGACTTAACACTATAATGCTTAACTTAAAACTATAATGCTTAACATGACAATACTATTTACATATTTACATATTTGAGCTTAGGTAAGAAACATTTATTTCTTAGCTCTTTTCTGAGGTGGTGTTTGGGGCTGGGGTTCACCTAAAACGTCCACGTCATACTGGGGAGGGAGGTCCCCAACCCCGTATGACACGCCCACACGAACCAGTCCGTCCTCATTGACCGATTCGGTGAACGTTGGACGCTCCAGACGCTCCCACAGCTGCTGCTTGATGCGACGACCCAACGCCAGACTGTAAGGGCGCAGCCGGCCATCCTTGAACCTGACAGGACCAGAGGAAACACCAATGAAGTCATCAAGATACATGTGACTAAAAAGAATAATAATTATTGAGGCAGATGATCTGATTGAAAAAGTCATGATCTTGACAGCATACCTCAGCATGCCATCCACGACTTCGTGGTAGATCCTCTGGTACTCCTCAACAGACCGGTTGTGGATCATCAGAGGGGCATCGTCAGGCGGCGCAGCAGTGGAGGGCTGGGGGCTGGGGGCCACAACAGAGCAGGCTGGCAGGTCCTCGGGCGGGATGGTGGCAGATGGCCTGGGGACAAAATTCAAAGGAGAAGCAAAGTCACCAGCTGAGGTGGAGGGCTCAAGAATGGCTACTGAACTGACCACCTCAGGAGTCTCAGAAGATTCGGAAGGACGAGCCGCTGAGGTCCGCTTCCTCTTCTGGGGAGGGGGGCCAGCAGAAGCAAAGGGCTGGTGCTTCAGCTCAGAAGTCCACACCTGAAGGTCAAAAAGACACGAGAGGATGTTATTTAACAACATGCTTTTATACTCTCACGTTCACATTGGATGCAGAAACAACTTCACAGACATTACAAAGTCACAGATTCTGAATACAGACTGTGTGCATTTCTATGTGGATTAAGCCTTTTCATACTTTCACAGTATTTTTACATCACCTATACCTGCTTTTTAATCAAATTAAATACATGGACATCTGACTTTATGTTATATGGGACCTCTAAGATATAGGTCAATAAACATTCATTTGAATTTGAAATTTGAAACCAAAGTACAACAGACAAAACGTTCAATATTCACTATATAGTCTGCCATGTGCAGCCAATCAGATGTCTGAGATGTCTTACCTGGTCGCCGCTGCAGCATGGACACTGTCTGCGGGCCGCAGGCCGCCTGGGTCTCTCAGACCTGCGTGCAGACACTCTGCAGTAGTCGTGTTCCCGAAGGAAGACCGGCACAGCAAACGACTGTAACACACACTCATGTTAGAATAACACATCACAGGTAAAGTACACTATAAAAACCCATGCCACTATTTGGGATACCAATCACATTTAAGAGGAATGAGCTCCTGTTTCTCATTTTACTCACAACATCTACAAATATAAAAACCCAATACTTATTTGAAATACTCAGTTTAGCGGCTAGAAAAGCAGTTACAAGAAATTAGCTCCAGTCAGATGCCCCATCTGCAGAGAACTGGTATGATATCATTTATGAAATGTTTGTAATGGATTAATTACCATTTCAATTAGGCTTTAGGAAACTAAAAGCACTTATTCATTCCCTCTGCATAATTTCTACATGTATAACCCAATCATAAAATACTCAATTTGAAACAAAAAATATAGAAAATTGTTTTGTCTAAAGAAAGTTTTTTTTTTAAAAAAGTGGACATACTTAAAACATTGAAGTTGAAGTTATCTAGTTGTGACACCAATTTAATTAACTGGTACTTACATTAAGTGAATACACCGAAATATGTAAATTTGTGCTCATTCTATGAAGCCTAAAATGTATGCACAGGGGCCCTCTTCATGACAGGACATCAGCGTCAGGTAATGCAGCAGGACTCACCTTCAGTCTCTCATAATGTTAGTTTTTATTGCATGTTACTAAACAATCTGTTTAATGACCACAAACTACCAAGTTCACATATCTGATGTGAATTATTTACTGAGTTAACTTCAAAGTTGTGCTCATGCCTACACTCAAATTCACAATATCACTTTGTAGATAAACTGAGATACATGAAAAGATGAAATTATTATCATTATGGGGAAGTTTGAAACCATATTAATATAAACATAGATGCCACATTGACTGTGTCAGCCTGTTGCTGCGATCGTCACCATGTCCGCCATATTGGTTGTGGCAGGTCTGCTCTGTAATCAAATACAAGTAAGTGTGAAAACTGTGGGTTTTCTCAATAAAAGGTACCTACATTTAACTGATTTTGATGAATTGTTTTTATATTCAATGATTTATATTTATTTAAGTACTAATAATGACAATCAGTGATACAAAAAAATGAACAAGTCTGCAAATTAAAAAAAGACACTGTAGCTGTCAGTGAGTCTGCTTTGATTTCTTTTAGCAAGTGATAAAATCCATGACAGAAATGTATATACCCTTATTTTATTGTATGCAATAACTTTTCATGGTATAAAAAAAGTAGGGGTGCAGTAGGCTACTATTATAATATATAAGTATGCACATGATGCAAGTCAGTTATCAATATTTAGTTTGATATTGTATGAGGACAAAGTGTCGATTAACTTGATTTGCAAGACAGCAGATGCTAAATGAAACATTTTTTTTTCTCGCATGTGTTATGTATCTTCTACATTATTTTATTTTATTTTTTCTATCTGAGTCAAACTTTTTGTTACTGTTTTATATTGCACCTGCTGTCTTGCAAATCAAGTTTAATAACCAAAAACAAAAAAACACTCAGTCCTTACATGATATCAAACAAA